>NW_028289234.1:0-168193 GCF_059628265.1 Tinamus guttatus | reverse complement strand
GGTGCTAGTATGGAGTCAGGGGATGGATGAAGCGGAGAGCCCCGTTTGGAGTGAGGCTGCAAAGGGCATGCCAAAGGAAGTGTTTTGCTGTGCCAAGACTCGTGCTGCGCACGCTTTGTGCTTGGAGTGAGAAACAGGTTCCTTGGTGTTTTCTGCGAAACGCTTTAGCAGGCCATTGGTGCTAGTATGGAGTCAGGGGATGGATGAAGCGGAGAGCCCCGTTTGGAGTGAGGCTGCAAAGGGCATGCCAAAGGAAGTGTTCTGCTGTGCCAAGATTCGTGCTGCGCACGCTTTGTGCTTGGAGTGAGAAACAGGTTCCTTGGTGTTTTCTGCGAAACGCTTTAGCAGGCCATTGGTGCTAGTATGGAGTCAGGGGATGGATGAAGCGGAGAGCCCCGTTTGGAGTGAGGCTGCAAAGGGCATGCCAAAGGAAGTGTTTTGCTGTGCCAAGACTCGTGCTGCGCACGCTTTGTGTTGGAGTGAGAAACAGGATCCTTGGTGTTTTCTGCGAAACGCTTTAGCAGCCCGTTGGTGCTAGTATGGAGTCAGGGGATGGATGAAGCGGAGAGCCCCGTTTGGAGTGAGGCTGCAAAGGGCATGCCAAAGGAAGTGTTTTGCTGTGCCAAGACTCGTGCTGCGCACGCTTTGTGCTTGGAGTGAGAAACAGGTTCCTTGGTGTTTTCTGCGAAACGCTTTAGCAGCCCGTTGGTGCTAGTATGGAGTGAGGGGATGGATGAAGCGGAGAGCCCCGTTTGGAGTGAGGCTGCAAAGGGCATGCCAAAGGAAGTGTTTTGCTGTGCCAAGACTCGTGCTGCGCACGCTTTGTGCTTGGAGTGAGAAACAGGTTCCTTGGTGTTTTCTGCGAAACGCTTTAGCAGCCCGTTGGTGCTAGTATGGAGTCAGGGGATGGATGAAGCGGAGAGCCCCGTTTGGAGTGAGGCTGCAAAGGGCATGCCAAAGGAAGTGTTTTGCTGTGCCAAGACTCGTGCTGCGCACGCTTTGTGCTTGGAGTGAGAAACAGGTTCCTTGGTGTTTTCTGCGAAACGCTTTAGCAGCCCGTTGGTGCTAGTATGGAGTCAGGGGATGGATGAAGCGGAGAGCCCCGTTTGGAGTGAGGCTGCAAAGGGCATGCCAAAGGAAGTGTTTTGCTGTGCCAAGACTCGTGCTGCGCACGCTTTGTGCTTGGAGTGAGAAACAGGTTCCTTGGTGTTTTCTGCGAAACGCTTTAGCAGCCCGTTGGTGCTAGTATGGAGTGAGGGGATGGATGAAGCGGAGAGCCCCGTTTGGAGTGAGGCTGCAAAGGGCATGCCAAAGGAAGTGTTTTGCTGTGCCAAGACTCGTGCTGCGCACGCTTTGTGCTTGGAGTGAGAAACAGGTTCCTTGGTGTTTTCTGCGAAACGCTTTAGCAGCCCGTTGGTGCTAGTATGGAGTGAGGGGATGGATGAAGCGGAGAGCCCCGTTTGGAGTGAGGCTGCAAAGGGCATGCCAAAGGAAGTGTTTTGCTGTGCCAAGACTCGTGCTGCGCACGCTTTGTGGTTGGAGTGAGAAACAGGTTCCTTGGTGTTTTCTGCGAAACGCTTTAGCAGCCCGTTGGTGCTAGTATGGAGTCAGGGGATGGATGAAGCGGAGAGCCCCGTTTGGAGTGAGGCTGCAAAGGGCATGCCAAGGGAAGTGTTTTGCTGTGCCAAGACTCGTGCTGCGCACGCTTTGTGGTTGGAGTGAGAAACAGGTTCCTTGGTGTTTTCTGCGAAACGCTTTAGCAGCCCGTTGGTGCTAGTATGGAGTCAGGGGATGGATGAAGCGGAGAGCCCCGTTTGGAGTGAGGCTGCAAAGGGCATGCCAAGGGAAGTGTTTTGCTGTGCCAAGACTCGTGCTGCGCACGCTTTGTGCTTGGAGTGAGAAACAGGTTCCTTGGTGTTTTCTGCGAAACGCTTTAGCAGCCCGTTGGTGCTAGTATGGAGTCAGGGGATGGATGAAGCGGAGAGCCCCGTTTGGAGTGAGGCTGCAAAAGGCATGCCAAAGGAAGTGTTCTGCTGTGCCAAGACTCGTGCTGTGCACGCTTTGTGCTTGGAATGAGAAACAGGTTCCTTGGTGTTTTCTGCGAAACGCTTTAGCAGCCCGTTGGTGCTAGTATGGAGTCAGGGGATGGATGAAGCGGAGAGCCCCGTTTGGAGTGAGGCTGCAAAGGGCATGCCAAAGGAAGTGTTCTGCTGTGCCAAGATTCGTGCTGCGCACGCTTTGTGGTTGGAGTGAGAAACAGGTTCCTTGGTGTTTTCTGCGAAACGCTTTAGCAGGCCATTGGTGCTAGTATGGAGTCAGGGGATGGATGAAGCGGAGAGCCCCGTTTGGAGTGAGGCTGCAAAGGGCATGCCAAAGGAAGTGTTTTGCTGTGCCAAGACTCGTGCTGCGCACGCTTTGTGCTTGGAGTGAGAAACAGGATCCTTGGTGTTTTCTGCGAAACGCTTTAGCAGGCCGTTGGTGCTAGTATGGAGTCAGGGGATGGATGAAGCGGAGAGCCCCGTTTGGAGTGAGGCTGCAAAGGGCATGCCAAAGGAAGTGTTTTGCTGTGCCAAGACTCGTGCTGCGCACGCTTTGTGCTTGGAGTGAGAAACAGGTTCCTTGGTGTTTTCTGCGAAACGCTTTAGCAGCCCGTTGGTGCTAGTATGGAGTCAGGGGATGGATGAAGCGGAGAGCCCCGTTTGGAGTGAGGCTGCAAAGGGCATGCCAAAGGAAGTGTTTTGCTGTGCCAAGACTCGTGCTGCGCACGCTTTGTGCTTGGAGTGAGAAACAGGTTCCTTGGTGTTTTCTGCGAAACGCTTTAGCAGCCCGTTGGTGCTAGTATGGAGTCAGGGGATGGATGAAGCGGAGAGCCCCGTTTGGAGTGAGGCTGCAAAGGGCATGCCAAGGGAAGTGTTTTGCTGTGCCAAGACTCGTGCTGCGCACGCTTTGTGCTTGGAGTGAGAAACAGGTTCCTTGGTGTTTTCTGCGAAACGCTTTAGCAGCCCGTTGGTGCTACTATGGAGTTAGGGGATGGATGAAGCGGAGAGCCCCGTTTGGAGTGAGGCTGCAAAGGGCATGCCAAGGGAAGTGTTCTGCTGTGCCAAGACTCGTGCTGCGCACACTTTGTGGTTGGAGTGAGAAACAGGTTCCTTGGTGTTTTCCGCGAAACGCTTTAGCAGGCCGTTGGTGCTAGTATGGAGTTAGGGGATGGATGAAGCGGAGAGCCCCGTTTGGAGTGAGGCTGCAAAGGGCATGCCAAGGGAAGTGTTCTGCTGTGCCAAGACTCGTGCTGCGCACACTTTGTGGTTGGAGTGAGAAACAGGTTCGTTGGTGTTTTCCGCGAAACGCTTTAGCAGCCCGTTGGTGCTAGTATGGAGTTAGGGGATGGATGAAGCGGAGAGCCCCGTTTGGAGTGAGGCTGCAAAGGGCATGCCAAGGGAAGTGTTCTGCTGTGCCAAGACTCGTGCTGCGCACACTTTGTGGTTGGAGTGAGAAACAGGTTCGTTGGTGTTTTCCGCGAAACGCTTTAGCAGCCCGTTGGTGCTAGTATGGAGTTAGGGGATGGATGAAGCGGAGAGCCCCGTTTGGAGTGAGGCTGCAAAGGGCATGCCAAGGGAAGTGTTCTGCTGTGCCAAGACTCGTGCTGCGCACACTTTGTGGTTGGAGTGAGAAACAGGTTCCTTGGTGTTTTCCGCGAAACGCTTTAGCAGCCCGTTGGTGCTAGTATGGAGTTAGGGGATGGATGAAGCGGAGAGCCCCGTTTGGAGTGAGGCTGCAAAGGGCATGCCAAGGGAAGTGTTCTGCTGTGCCAAGACTCGTGCTGCGCACACTTTGTGGTTGGAGTGAGAAACAGGTTCGTTGGTGTTTTCCGCGAAACGCTTTAGCAGCCCGTTGGTGCTAGTATGGAGTTAGGGGATGGATGAAGCGGAGAGCCCCGTTTGGAGTGAGGCTGCAAAGGGCATGCCAAGGGAAGTGTTCTGCTGTGCCAAGACTCGTGCTGCGCACACTTTGTGGTTGGAGTGAGAAACAGGTTTTTTGGTGTTTTCCGCGAAACGCTTTAGCAGCCCGTTGGTGCTAGTATGGAGTTAGGGGATGGATGAAGCGGAGAGCCCCGTTTGGAGTGAGGCTGCAAAGGGCATGCCAAGGGAAGTGTTCTGCTGTGCCAAGACTCGTGCTGTGCACACTTTGTGGTTGGAGTGAGAAACAGGTTCGTTGGTGTTTTCCGCGAAACGCTTTAGCAGGCCGTTGGTGCTAGTATGGAGTTAGGGGATGGATGAAGCGGAGAGCCCCGTTTGGAGTGAGGCTGCAAAGGGCATGCCAAGGGAAGTGTTCTGCTGTGCCAAGACTCGTGCTGCGCACACTTTGTGGTTGGAGTGAGAAACAGGTTCGTTGGTGTTTTCCGCGAAACGCTTTAGCAGCCCGTTGGTGCTAGTATGGAGTTAGGGGATGGATGAAGCGGAGAGCCCCGTTTGGAGTGAGGCTGCAAAGGGCATGCCAAGGGAAGTGTTCTGCTGTGCCAAGACTCGTGCTGCGCACACTTTGTGGTTGGAGTGAGAAACAGGTTCCTTGGTGTTTTCCGCGAAACGCTTTAGCAGCCCGTTGGTGCTAGTATGGAGTTAGGGGATGGATGAAGCGGAGAGCCCCGTTTGGAGTGAGGCTGCAAAGGGCATGCCAAGGGAAGTGTTCTGCTGTGCCAAGACTCGTGCTGCGCACACTTTGTGGTTGGAGTGAGAAACACGTTCGTTGGTGTTTTCCGCGAAACGCTTTAGCAGCCCGTTGGTGCTAGTATGGAGTTAGGGGATGGATGAAGCGGAGAGCCCCGTTTGGAGTGAGGCTGCAAAGGGCATGCCAAGGGAAGTGTTCTGCTGTGCCAAGACTCGTGCTGCGCACACTTTGTGGTTGGAGTGAGAAACAGGTTCGTTGGTGTTTTCCGCGAAACGCTTTAGCAGCCCGTTGGTGCTAGTATGGAGTTAGGGGATGGATGAAGCGGAGAGCCCCGTTTGGAGTGAGGCTGCAAAGGGCATGCCAAGGGAAGTGTTCTGCTGTGCCAAGACTCGTGCTGCGCACACTTTGTGGTTGGAGTGAGAAACAGGTTCCTTGGTGTTTTCCGCGAAACGCTTTAGCAGCCCGTTGGTGCTACTATGGAGTTAGGGGATGGATGAAGCGGAGAGCCCCGTTTGGAGTGAGGCTGCAAAGGGCATGCCAAGGGAAGTGTTCTGCTGTGCCAAGACTCGTGCTGCGCACACTTTGTGGTTGGAGTGAGAAACAGGTTCGTTGGTGTTTTCCGCGAAACGCTTTAGCAGCCCGTTGGTGCTAGTATGGAGTTAGGGGATGGATGAAGCGGAGAGCCCCGTTTGGAGTGGGGCTGCAAAGGGCATGCCAAGGGAAGTGTTCTGCTGTGCCAAGACTCGTGCTGCGCACACTTTGTGGTTGGAGTGAGAAACAGGTTCGTTGGTGTTTTCCGCAAAACGCTTTAGCAGCCCGTTGGTGCTAGTATGGAGTTAGGGGATGGATGAAGCGGAGAGCCCCGTTTGGAGTGAGGCTGCAAAGGGCATGCCAAGGGAAGTGTTCTGCTGTGCCAAGACTCGTGCTGCGCACACTTTGTGGTTGGAGTGAGAAACAGGTTCCTTGGTGTTTTCCGCGAAACGCTTTAGCAGGCCGTTGGTGCTAGTATGGAGTTAGGGGATGGATGAAGCGGAGAGCCCCGTTTGGAGTGAGGCTGCAAAGGGCATGCCAAGGGAAGTGTTCTGCTGTGCCAAGACTCGTGCTGCGCACACTTTGTGGTTGGAGTGAGAAACAGGTTCGTTGGTGTTTTCCGCGAAACGCTTTAGCAGCCCGTTGGTGCTAGTATGGAGTTAGGGGATGGATGAAGCGGAGAGCCCCGTTTGGAGTGAGGCTGCAAAGGGCATGCCAAGGGAAGTGTTCTGCTGTGCCAAGACTCGTGCTGCGCACACTTTGTGGTTGGAGTGAGAAACAGGTTCGTTGGTGTTTTCCGCGAAACGCTTTAGCAGCCCGTTGGTGCTAGTATGGAGTTAGGGGATGGATGAAGCGGAGAGCCCCGTTTGGAGTGAGGCTGCAAAGGGCATGCCAAGGGAAGTGTTCTGCTGTGCCAAGACTCGTGCTGCGCACACTTTGTGGTTGGAGTGAGAAACAGGTTCGTTGGTGTTTTCCGCGAAACGCTTTAGCAGCCCGTTGGTGCTAGTATGGAGTTAGGGGATGGATGAAGCGGAGAGCCCCATTTGGAGTGAGGCTGCAAAGGGCATGCCAAGGGAAGTGTTCTGCTGTGCCAAGACTCGTGCTGCGCACACTTTGTGGTTGGAGTGAGAAACAGGTTCGTTGGTGTTTTCCGCGAAACGCTTTAGCAGCCCGTTGGTGCTAGTATGGAGTTAGGGGATGGATGAAGCGGAGAGCCCCGTTTGGAGTGGGGCTGCAAAGGGCATGCCAAGGGAAGTGTTCTGCTGTGCCAAGACTCGTGCTGCGCACACTTTGTGGTTGGAGTGAGAAACAGGTTCCTTGGTGTTTTCCGCGAAACGCTTTAGCAGCCCGTTGGTGCTAGTATGGAGTTAGGGGATGGATGAAGCGGAGAGCCCCGTTTGGAGTGAGGCTGCAAAGGGCATGCCAAGGGAAGTGTTCTGCTGTGCCAAGACTCGTGCTGCGCACACTTTGTGGTTGGAGTGAGAAACAGGTTCCTTGGTGTTTTCCGCGAAACGCTTTAGCAGGCCGTTGGTGCTAGTATGGAGTTAGGGGATGGATGAAGCGGAGAGCCCCGTTTGGAGTGAGGCTGCAAAGGGCATGCCAAGGGAAGTGTTCTGCTGTGCCAAGACTCGTGCTGCGCACACTTTGTGGTTGGAGTGAGAAACAGGTTCGTTGGTGTTTTCCGCGAAACGCTTTAGCAGCCCGTTGGTGCTAGTATGGAGTTAGGGGATGGATGAAGCGGAGAGCCCCGTTTGGAGTGAGGCTGCAAAGGGCATGCCAAGGGAAGTGTTCTGCTGTGCCAAGACTCGTGCTGCGCACACTTTGTGGTTGGAGTGAGAAACAGGTTCGTTGGTGTTTTCCGCGAAACGCTTTAGCAGCCCGTTGGTGCTAGTATGGAGTTAGGGGATGGATGAAGCGGAGAGCCCCGTTTGGAGTGAGGCTGCAAAGGGCATGCCAAGGGAAGTGTTCTGCTGTGCCAAGACTCGTGCTGCGCACACTTTGTGGTTGGAGTGAGAAACAGGTTCCTTGGTGTTTTCCGCGAAACGCTTTAGCAGCCCGTTGGTGCTAGTATGGAGTTAGGGGATGGATGAAGCGGAGAGCCCCATTTGGAGTGAGGCTGCAAAGGGCATGCCAAGGGAAGTGTTCTGCTGTGCCAAGACTCGTGCTGCGCACACTTTGTGGTTGGAGTGAGAAACAGGTTCGTTGGTGTTTTCCGCGAAACGCTTTAGCAGCCCGTTGGTGCTAGTATGGAGTTAGGGGATGGATGAAGCGGAGAGCCCCGTTTGGAGTGGGGCTGCAAAGGGCATGCCAAGGGAAGTGTTCTGCTGTGCCAAGACTCGTGCTGCGCACACTTTGTGGTTGGAGTGAGAAACAGGTTCGTTGGTGTTTTCCGCGAAACGCTTTAGCAGCCCGTTGGTGCTAGTATGGAGTTAGGGGATGGATGAAGCGGAGAGCCCCGTTTGGAGTGAGGCTGCAAGGGCATGCCAAGGGAAGTGTTCTGCTGTGCCAAGATTCGTGCTGCGCACACTTTGTGGTTGGAGTGAGAAACAGGTTCCTTGGTGTTTTCTGCGAAACGCTTTAGCAGCCCGTTGGTGCTACTATGGAGTTAGGGGATGGATGAAGCGGAGAGCCCCGTTTGGAGTGAGGCTGCAAGGGCATGCCAAGGGAAGTGTTCTGCTGTGCCAAGACTCGTGCTGCGCACACTTTGTGGTTGGAGTGAGAAACAGGTTCCTTGGTGTTTTCCGCGAAACGCTTTAGCAGCCCGTTGGTGCTAGTATGGAGTTAGGGGATGGATGAAGCGGAGAGCCCCGTTTGGAGTGAGGCTGCAAAGGGCATGCCAAGGGAAGTGTTCTGCTGTGCCAAGACTCGTGCTGCGCACACTTTGTGGTTGGAGTGAGAAACAGGTTCGTTGGTGTTTTCCGCGAAACGCTTTAGCAGCCCGTTGGTGCTAGTATGGAGTTAGGGGATGGATGAAGCGGAGAGCCCCGTTTGGAGTGAGGCTGCAAAGGGCATGCCAAGGGAAGTGTTCTGCTGTGCCAAGACTCGTGCTGCGCACACTTTGTGGTTGGAGTGAGAAACAGGTTCCTTGGTGTTTTCCGCGAAACGCTTTAGCAGCCCGTTGGTGCTACTATGGAGTTAGGGGATGGATGAAGCGGAGAGCCCCGTTTGGAGTGAGGCTGCAAGGGCATGCCAAGGGAAGTGTTCTGCTGTGCCAAGACTCGTGCTGCGCACACTTTGTGGTTGGAGTGAGAAACAGGTTCCTTGGTGTTTTCCGCGAAACGCTTTAGCAGCCCGTTGGTGCTAGTATGGAGTTAGGGGATGGATGAAGCGGAGAGCCCCGTTTGGAGTGAGGCTGCAAAGGGCATGCCAAGGGAAGTGTTCTGCTGTGCCAAGACTCGTGCTGCGCACACTTTGTGGTTGGAGTGAGAAACAGGTTCGTTGGTGTTTTCCGCGAAACGCTTTAGCAGCCCGTTGGTGCTAGTATGGAGTTAGGGGATGGATGAAGCGGAGAGCCCCGTTTGGAGTGAGGCTGTAAAGGGCATGCCAAGGGAAGTGTTCTGCTGTGCCAAGACTCGTGCTGCGCACACTTTGTGGTTGGAGTGAGAAACAGGTTCGTTGGTGTTTTCCGCGAAACGCTTTAGCAGCCCGTTGGTGCTAGTATGGAGTTAGGGGATGGATGAAGCGGAGAGCCCCGTTTGGAGTGAGGCTGCAAAGGGCATGCCAAGGGAAGTGTTCTGCTGTGCCAAGACTCGTGCTGCGCACACTTTGTGGTTGGAGTGAGAAACAGGTTCGTTGGTGTTTTCCGCGAAACGCTTTAGCAGCCCGTTGGTGCTAGTATGGAGTTAGGGGATGGATGAAGCGGAGAGCCCCGTTTGGAGTGAGGCTGCAAAGGGCATGCCAAGGGAAGTGTTCTGCTGTGCCAAGATTCGTGCTGCGCACACTTTGTGGTTGGAGTGAGAAACAGGTTCCTTGGTGTTTTCTGCGAAACGCTTTAGCAGCCCGTTGGTGCTACTATGGAGTTAGGGGATGGATGAAGCGGAGAGCCCCGTTTGGAGTGAGGCTGCAAGGGCATGCCAAGGGAAGTGTTCTGCTGTGCCAAGACTCGTGCTGCGCACACTTTGTGGTTGGAGTGAGAAACAGGTTCCTTGGTGTTTTCCGCGAAACGCTTTAGCAGCCCGTTGGTGCTAGTATGGAGTTAGGGGATGGATGAAGCGGAGAGCCCCGTTTGGAGTGAGGCTGCAAAGGGCATGCCAAGGGAAGTGTTCTGCTGTGCCAAGACTCGTGCTGCGCACACTTTGTGGTTGGAGTGAGAAACAGGTTCGTTGGTGTTTTCCGCGAAACGCTTTAGCAGCCCGTTGGTGCTAGTATGGAGTTAGGGGATGGATGAAGCGGAGAGCCCCGTTTGGAGTGAGGCTGCAAAGGGCATGCCAAGGGAAGTGTTCTGCTGTGCCAAGACTCGTGCTGCGCACACTTTGTGGTTGGAGTGAGAAACAGGTTCCTTGGTGTTTTCCGCGAAACGCTTTAGCAGCCCGTTGGTGCTACTATGGAGTTAGGGGATGGATGAAGCGGAGAGCCCCGTTTGGAGTGAGGCTGCAAGGGCATGCCAAGGGAAGTGTTCTGCTGTGCCAAGACTCGTGCTGCGCACACTTTGTGGTTGGAGTGAGAAACAGGTTCCTTGGTGTTTTCCGCGAAACGCTTTAGCAGCCCGTTGGTGCTAGTATGGAGTTAGGGGATGGATGAAGCGGAGAGCCCCGTTTGGAGTGAGGCTGCAAAGGGCATGCCAAGGGAAGTGTTCTGCTGTGCCAAGACTCGTGCTGCGCACACTTTGTGGTTGGAGTGAGAAACAGGTTCGTTGGTGTTTTCCGCGAAACGCTTTAGCAGCCCGTTGGTGCTAGTATGGAGTTAGGGGATGGATGAAGCGGAGAGCCCCGTTTGGAGTGAGGCTGTAAAGGGCATGCCAAGGGAAGTGTTCTGCTGTGCCAAGACTCGTGCTGCGCACACTTTGTGGTTGGAGTGAGAAACAGGTTCGTTGGTGTTTTCCGCGAAACGCTTTAGCAGCCCGTTGGTGCTAGTATGGAGTTAGGGGATGGATGAAGCGGAGAGCCCCGTTTGGAGTGAGGCTGCAAAGGGCATGCCAAGGGAAGTGTTCTGCTGTGCCAAGACTCGTGCTGCGCACACTTTGTGGTTGGAGTGAGAAACAGGTTCGTTGGTGTTTTCCGCGAAACGCTTTAGCAGCCCGTTGGTGCTAGTATGGAGTTAGGGGATGGATGAAGCGGAGAGCCCCGTTTGGAGTGAGGCTGCAAGGGCATGCCAAGGGAAGTGTTCTGCTGTGCCAAGATTCGTGCTGCGCACACTTTGTGGTTGGAGTGAGAAACAGGTTCCTTGGTGTTTTCTGCGAAACGCTTTAGCAGCCCGTTGGTGCTACTATGGAGTTAGGGGATGGATGAAGCGGAGAGCCCCGTTTGGAGTGAGGCTGCAAAGGGCATGCCAAGGGAAGTGTTCTGCTGTGCCAAAACTCGTGCTGCGCACACTTTGTGGTTGGAGTGAGAAACAGGTTCGTTGGTGTTTTCCGCGAAACGCTTTAGCAGCCCGTTGGTGCTAGTATGGAGTTAGGGGATGGATGAAGCGGAGAGCCCCGTTTGGAGTGAGGCTGCAAAGGGCATGCCAAGGGAAGTGTTCTGCTGTGCCAAGACTCGTGCTGCGCACACTTTGTGGTTGGAGTGAGAAACAGGTTCGTTGGTGTTTTCCGCGAAACGCTTTAGCAGCCCGTTGGTGCTAGTATGGAGTTAGGGGATGGATGAAGCGGAGAGCCCCGTTTGGAGTGAGGCTGCAAAGGGCATGCCAAGGGAACTATCAAGAGGAGAAGAGGAATTGGCCTCAAGTTGTGCCAGGACAGGTTCAGGTTAGATATTAGGAAATAATT
This sequence comes from Tinamus guttatus, assembly GCF_059628265.1. Taxonomy (NCBI): domain Eukaryota; kingdom Metazoa; phylum Chordata; class Aves; order Tinamiformes; family Tinamidae; genus Tinamus; species Tinamus guttatus. The sequence continues at coordinate 157,074 of NW_028289234.1, read as the reverse complement.
CTACACAGAAAGGGTAAAATGTATGTGGACTCAGAGAACAGTGGGAGAGCAAGGAAGGATTTCGCAGGATCCATTGCAGCATGCATGCAACTGCTGTCCCTGGTTGCTTATCGTCTGCATGATTTGATGCAGGTTGGCTGCCAGAGGAGGCACTCACTGCATGTGGGCAAACACGGTCCTTGCCTTGCTCCCCATCCGCTTCTCAGTCTTATTTTCATGGGCAGCATAGATGGGACTGTTCCCCAAGGTTTTTCCCTCTTCCATCACTCTCACCCCTGGCCACAGCACTTCCTGTAACCTCCCGTCCAGGCCCTTTTCCCTGCTGGCACAGGGGGTAGAATATAGTGAGTTGTCACTGCCCATAAATGAGTTTTGGGGATGAGGGAATATTTCACACTTCTGGGAAATATTCTTGCTGGGGAAATATTCTTGCTGGGGAAGTTAAGAAAAAACCTTGTTGTATTTTCTTTTACACGTCTTCATGCTGTAGAAATTTCCTCATTGCAGTGACAGGTAAGAGTCTCTTAGTGGCTGTGTTGTGGGGCTATGTGACATTTCTAGATAATTTAAGTTTCATTCAAATGAGCAGACTCCAAGTAGCTGTATCAAATCCTATTAGAGGATGAAAAGGAGGAAGAGTGAGTCAAATGCGGAGATGAGTGCATAAGTAAGAAGCCTTACCTCTGTCCTCAGACTGGCAGTTATTGGTAGCACTTACAATAACAAGGTTTTTTATGTGTTTTTAAACCTTTTTTTATAATTTTTTTTTCAAATAAAATAGCTAAGTGCTGTGGCATGCTCCTGTCATCTAGCATGATAAAAACATTTTTTCTTTATTCTAGAGCTTTCACTTGCATCCTTGTTCAGCCTGAATGCCTTCTTTGAGTTCTGGTTGTATTTCAGATACATGCTGGCATCAACTACCTTGGTCACGACTTGTAAGCAGCAGATCCTTCCAGGGATGCAGGATGCAGGTATGTATCATAAATGCCTGTTTATCTTCTTTCTTTTAAGTTGGTATCTTGATCAAGCGCAATTCTCAACTCCTTTGTCTGAACACATCAGAATTACTTGCAGCATATTAAAATTCAAAATAGAAATGCTAAATTGGTGAACATTTGAGGGGAGAACTGAAGAGCAAACAAGCCATAAAAAGGAGGAGATAGTGGGCTGCTAAAGGGCAGTCGGACAGACTCGCCGTGAAGCAGGACAAGGAATTTGTGACCTCTCCATGGAGTTGGGAAGAGGACTTTTTAGCATTGTTGCATTTTATTCGGAGAAAGCTGCATGTCTGTGTTTTGCTGTGCATTTAGAGGAAGGAGGAGAGTTTGAGGCTGCTGCATGTGCAGTGCTAATTGTGTTTTTCTGCTTCTTGAAGCAGTACAAATAGCTCCAGTGCACAACCTGGTAGGGAAGCAAGTCCCTTCCTCTAGGCCTCCTCCTGTGATCCAGGGTCAAAGCGTGCTGAGTTACAGCCCAAGCTGCCCCCCCGGGCAGTCCCAGCTTTGCCTCGGGTCGTATCCCAGGCCACAGCCTTCAGCTGCAGGCTCTGTGAAGCAGTGACGCTTCTTCCAGCAGGGCTTTAATCTCGCTGAGCAGCAGTTACAGCCAGGTAAGGACTGTGATGGCTGCAAGGGAGCACTCTGGATTGGCTTCTCTTGTCTTCGTCTTTTGCCGTAAGCTAGTGGAGGTGTGTGGTAGGTGTTGGCTGCATTTGCAAATTTCTCTTGTCAGGATTCATCCTTTCTCTAGCGTTAGTGCATTTGTTTTAGAGAAGTTATTTTGTTTCAGACAAAAAGCAAAAATTAGGAATGCAAATGTAAATGCAAAAGAGTAAAAAAAAAAAAAAAAAAAGTCCCCAGAATCAGATGAAGCTTTATAGCAGCAATCTGCAGAGCGATGAATTCATCTGTTGAGTCAATCGATTCCTATAGTTAATGAAATCAAAGTGGAAATCTTATCTTCTTCATATGACACAACTGTTCGCTTTTGTTGCCCCAAGTTTTTCAGCCTTTCCCCTATGGATTGCCCATATCCCACAAGTGTTGGAGCAGTGCAACGCAGGCTAAGGTGACACTACTGCTTTTCGCCAACTCTGTATAATAGCTGCCTGAGTCAAGATGATGAAATCACAGACCTCAAGTCACTGCAAAAACACCTTGGAAGTGAAGAAGAGAAAGAGCGTAGATGTCAGCTGGGTAAAGAAATCACTTTGCTCGGCCTGAAAAGATGGGCGAGGAGAGGATGTAGGTTTTATTGGAGAGTTTTTTTTTATGGGTGAGAATAGCTGGAAAGGATTCCAGCAAAGACAATGAGCTGCCAAAGTGCTAGTAAATAAAACTAACTCCCAAGTATGGTAAACCCTCCTGAATGTGGTAGAGGTGGCTGCTGGCCACTTTAGTCTTCTACCCAGGAAACAGGACAGGAGGCAGAACTTTGTCATTTCTACACATCTCTGTGCCCCAAGAACTTCTGAAAATTCTCCTCCATTGCCATAATTAACGAGAATGTCTCTCCAGTCAAAATTGAATCTGTGGAGCTATTGCCTCCACTATTGCCTGATTATTGTCCTTGTACTTGTAATAACTGCACAAGCAGAATGGCATTTCAGCAAATTCAGTATACAGTAGCTCTCCATCCAGCAGCCCAACGTTTTGCAACCACAGTTGTTTGCTTGTAGAGCAAACGCAGGTGCTGAGAAAGTTTCAGTATCAGCTGGCTTGCAGGGCCTAGCCTATGAGGATGAAAGTTATCTGAACTTTCCAGAGGTTGCTGAAAGAAGTAAGTTTAGCACCAAGGGAGCCCTGAAACAAAGGAGCTCCTTCCAAAGGGTTGGCCATGAGGTCCATCAACTGTCTTATAAAGAGGGAGAGAAATCCCTGAGCATTTAACCCTCTCCATCCAGCTTGCAAAGACTCTTTGTCACCGGCCTGGAGTTGGAAACTAATTTCTGCCTCAGAGAGCGGGATACATGTATTTAGGATAGAAAAAAAAAAGTGGCTCCCGCAAGAATTGTGGGTTTTCTTGCCTTGTGGTCTTTGCAATGAAGTGATGCTCACTGTGTGAGGCACAGTGGGAAGCAGGAAACCCTTCTGTCATTGTGGCCAACTCCTGAGAAGTGTTTTATCTAAAGTTGTTTAATGTTGCTCTGTAATCTGAGATGAGACAGACATTAGGAGTTAAACTCAAGTTGCAGAGCTTCTTGTCCCCTTTTGTACCATGGGTCAAACAAATTTGTGACCTAAAAGTTGTCTGGAAACTGGCATTTATTTAACACAGTCCACTAGTTGAAGGTATGTAAAACACACTCCTTTACCCTTGTGTCTGGACTAAATCTGATTCAAAGGAATAGCATTAAAGTAGCTTTAATTAAATTTGATCCATTTTTCTTGTTGCATCCCTTAACCTAATAAAGCTTCTTCTTCAAGTACCTCTTTAATGTGCCCTACACATTGACCCACTTTTATCCTGATAGCACTGGGAGCTCAAGCCAGTGAATTTGAACTCATGGGTGATGCGGTGTCCTGTGAAGAGAAAGCAGAAGTGCAGCATGCCAAGGTGCTGAGGAAATCACATGATGCAGCCATTAGATGTATGAAGGATGTGGAACACAGGCCCTAAAAGCTCCTGTCGTTTTCTCTCAAGTTGCTGTGGGTGGATAATAATGTTTTTTCTGAAGGTTTGAGCAAGGGTGCTTGTGTCGGCGCCAGCTTGATCACCTGAATGCTGGTTCGTAAGTGTAAGATATGTCCCTATAGGCTGCCCATTCTTGTCGTTAGAAGAGGTACAGCAGAATGGAGAAGTGCCTCATCTCTAAGAGAATTGCATCTTTGAGTCTCCTGGGAATGGGGGTGGGCTTGGACATGGAGCTTAAAAGAACATACTGGTAAGAGAGAAGGAATAAGACAAATTTTCAACCTAAGCTAATGCCCTGGCTGACATGTTCTTCCTTCTGAAAATAGAGTATTCTGAAAACTTTACACTTGCAAACTGGGGCCATCGGGGGAAGCGGAACCAGGATACAGGGGTGTGGTGGGATCAGGGTGATGGGGAAACCAGGGTAAGGGGGTCCTGGCAAGGGGAGCATTGGGACATGAGGGAACTGGGGACATGGAGAACAGCGGAAAGGGGCACCGCCGGAAAGGGGAACAAAAGCATTGAAGTCCCAGGGACACGAGGACTGGGAGCCAGGGGCATCATGGACAGGGGGTCATGGGGACTTGGGGGAACTGGGGACAGAGGCACCGCGGGAAGCGGGAAGAGAGTGACGGGAGCAGTGTGGGAAGGACGGACGGGGGGAAGAGGGATCCAGGGGAAGATGGAACTGGGGATGCGGAGACAGAGGCAAGGGGGAATCGGGGACGCAGAGACCGGGGGAAGGGGAATCCGGGGACGATGGAACCGGGGGAAGGGGGAACCTGGGACGCGGGGACCGGGGAAAGGAGGAATCGGAGGAAGGGGGATCCTGGGGAACCGGGAGCCACTGAGCTGCCGCCGACGTCATCACCCAGCACCGAGCGATGTCCCTGCCGCAGTGAGGCACTCAGCAGGCGCGACGTCACCCCCGGCGCCGCAGTGACGTCACGGCGCGGCGCTGACGTCACGCAGCGATGCTGTTGTCGTTGCGCGAGCTGGGGCAGCGGCTGCGCCTGGCGCCCTGCGAGCTCAGCCTGCACGGGCTGGCGCTGCTGCTCTGCTCCGCGCTGCTGGCGCTCAAGGCAGACGGCGCGGCCGCCGCGCTCTCCTGGCGGGCTGTGCTCGGGCCCTGCTTCGCCGCTGATGGCCTCAGCACCTACTTCAGCACCATCGTGTCTGTGCGGCTCTGCTGGGATGGCGAGAACCACAGAATCACAGAACGCTGAAGGTTGGAAGGGACCTCTGGAGGTCATCTAGTCCAACCCCCTGCACACGCAGGGTTGCCTAGAGCACGTGGCACAGGACTGCATCCAAGCGGGTTTTGAAGATCTCCAGAGAAGGAAACTCCACAACCTCTCTGGGCAGCGTGTTCCAGCGCTCTGTCACCTTCACTGTTAAGAAATTTTTCCTTAAGTTCATGTGCAACTTATGGTGCTTCAGTTTGTGGCCATTACCTCTAGTTCTGTCGGTGGCCACCAGGGAAAAGAGGCCAGCACCATCCTCCTCACTGCCTCCCTTGAGGTACTTATATACACTGATTAGATCCCCTCTCAGCCTTCTCTTCTCCAGGCTGAACAGGCCCAGCTCCCTCAGCGTCTCCTCATGGGGCAGATGTTCCAGGCCCCTGATCATCCTTGTGGCCCTGCGCTGGACTCTCTCCAGCAGCTCCACATCTCTCTTGTACTGTGGAGCCCAGAACTGGACACAATACTCCAGATGCGGCCTCACCAGGGCTCAGTAGAGGGGCAGGATCACCGCCCTCGACCTGCTGGAGATGCTCTTCTTAATGCACCCTAGGATCCCATTGGCCTTCTTGGCCACAAGGGCACACTGCTGCCTCATGGTCAACTTATCCTCCACCATGACGCCCAGGTCCCTCTCTGCAGAGCTGCTCTCCAGAAGGTCGGTCCCCAGCCTGTGCTGGTGTCTGGGGTTTTTCCTCCCCAGCTGCAGAACCTTGCACTTGGCCTTGTTGAATTGCATGAGGTTTTTCACCGCCCAGTTGTCCAGTCTGTCCAGGTCCCTCTGGATGGCAGCGCAGCCCTCTGGGGTATTGGCTACTTCTCCCAGTTCGTAATCATCAGCAAACTTGCTGAGGGAGCACTCTGTGCCTTCATCCAGGTCATTGATGAATAAACTGAACAGGACTGGACCAAGGACTGACCCCTGGGGGACCCCGCTAGCTACAGGCCTCCAACCAGACTCGGCACCGCAGATCACCACCCTCTGAGCTCTGCCATCCAGCCAGTTCCTAATCCACCTCACTGTGCACTCATCTATCCCACACTTCCAGAGCTTGCCTAGGAGGATGTTGTGACGGATGGTGTCAGAAGCCTTGGTGAAGTCGAGAAAGGCAACATCCACCGCTCTCCCCTCATCTATCCAGCTGGTCATTCCATCATAGAAGGCTATCAGATTAGTCAAGCAAGATTTCCCCTTGGTGAATCCATGCTGACTACTCCTGAGCACCTTCTTGTCCTCCACGTGCCCGGAGACAACAGCCAGTATGAGCCGTTCCATCACTTTTCCGGGGACAGAGGTGAGGCTCACTGGCCTGGAGTTGCCTGGATCCTCCTTCTTGCCTTTTTTGAAGACTGGCGTGACATTGGCCTTCTTCCAGTCTTCTGGCACCTCCCCCATTCTCCAGCATCTTTGAAAGATGCTGAAGAGTGGCTTAGCTATGACATCTGCCATCTCCCGCAGCACTCTGGGGTGCATCCCATCAGGGCCCATGGATTTGTGGGTATCGAGTTTCCTTAGGTGCTCTCTGACCCAATCTTCCTCTACTCAGGGGGAGTCTTCCTCTCTCCAGGCTTCTTCTCTTGTCCCTAGGGCCTGGGGCTCTAAAGGGCTGCCCTTGGTAAACACCAAAGCAAAGAGGGCATTCAGCAAATCTGCTTTTTCTGTGTTATTTGTAACCAGGGTGCCCATCCCGTTCACCAGCGGACCCACGTTTTCCCTGCTCTTCCTTTTGCTGAGAAGCGGCTGGCCGTGCTGCGGCGGCTCTGGGTGCTCACCGTGCTGGGCCTCCAGTTCGTCTTCGAGCTGCTGCTGTGCCACAAGCTGGCAGAGGGCACGCGCGAGCTCTGGTACGGGCTGGTCATGGCGCCCGTCTTCATCCAGCTGCAGCTGCTGCTGCTCCGCGCCTGCCGCGTGAACTGAGGGGCGACGCGGATGGCTGGGGACTGACCTTCTGGAGAGCAGCTCTGCGGAGAAAGACCTGGGTGTCATGGTGGACGACAAGTTGACCATGAGGCAGCAGTGTGCCCTCGTGGCCAAGAAGGCCAATGGGATCCTGGGGTGCATTAAGAGTGTCTCCAGCAGGTCGAGGGAGGTGATCCTGCCCCTCTACTCAGCCCTGGTGAGGCCTCATCTGGAGTATTGTGTCCAGTTCTGGGCTCCACAGTATAAGAGGGATGTGGAGCTGCTGGAGAGAGTCCAGCGCAGGGCCACAAGGATGATCAGGGGCCTGGAACATCTGCCCTACGAGGAGAGGCTGAGGGAGCTGGGTCTGTTCAGCCCGGAGAAGAGAAGGCTGAGAGGGGATCTAATCAGTGTATATAAGTACCTCAAGGGAGGGAGTGCAGAGGATGGTGCTGGTCTCTTTTCCCTGGTGGCCACCGACAGAACTAGAGGTAATGGCCACAAACTGAAGCACCAAAAGTTCCACAGGAACTTAAGGAAAAATTTCTTAACAGTAAGGTGACAGAGCACTGGAACAGGCTGCCCAGAGAGGTTGTGGAGTCTCCTTCCCTGGAGATCTTCAAAACCCGCTTGGACGCATTCCTGTGCCACGTGCTTTAGGTGACCCTGCGTGTGCAAGGGGGTTGGACTAGATGATCTCTAGAGGTCCCTTCCAACCCTATGCATTCTGTGATTCTATGGGCCGGCCCCAGCCCCAGCTCCAGCCCCGGCCAGGATGGGCACGAGGTGCCGGGGGCTGCGGCCCAGAGCGGAGCCGCTGCGGAGCAGCCGCGTCAGGACGGGGCAGCGCTGAGCCCCGAGCAGCAGGCGCGGGGCCCGGGGGCCTGCGCTGGCCTTAGCGCCAGGCTTCACTCCAGCCACGGCGATTCTGATATCTCCGCAAAGGCCCCGTTTGTGCCGCGTCGCCAACGTCGGCCTGGCTCGGCTCTCGTGTGAATGTGTCCTGATGTGCAGGCCCTGTTGGACGGGCCAGTGAATGTAAAGCAAAACTGTACAGATGGGGGAATTATACACATACAGCTCCTTGTTTCTTGTTGTTGTTTATTTTCCCCCGGAAAGTTTCTGTACTGAAACCTGCCGCCTGGAGTAAGAATTCTTTGGGGGTTGTTTATGTGCTGTCGGCACCTGTGTAAACCTCAAGCTGCTGCCAGCCTGAAACAGAGAAGCTGCTGCTTGTCCTGAGCAGTCCGAGGCCATGATCTTAACACCGATTTCTGCAGTTCTACTCCAATGTGTTCCCGTTTCTCCTGTCCCCTCCCCGAGTGGCACTTCCTGCCCTCAGGGTGCCAGCAAGGTTGTCTCACGGATTGTGCTGGGAGGCAGAGGGAGCTGGTGCATGGTGTTGAACAGAAATGCAGTTTTTAGTGTTGTAGGCCTATTCCCCAAGGTAGTGCTAAGGGTGTTGGGAGGGCCAAGAGAAGGGGCAGAGTAGGAGCAGCTGCTGCTGCTCCTGAAGACAGTTTCTCTGGGTCACAGCTTTGGTGGGAAACACGCCTCGACCGTCTAGAAATGAGCCAGGCTGAATGAGGGGGCTTTAGTCTTTCGAGGGGACTTGGAGATCAGCAAGTTACCGTGAGTTTCACAAAGTAAAGATGCTTCAGTGTCATTTAGCTGCAGCTGTGAGGCTGTTCGGGACTATGGATCCCTCACCTACCTGTGAGACAACGAACGTTACTCTGGTGCACAGAGGCAACTTTGTGCTGGATTTGGGGACAATGATGGTTGCAAGAAACCTCCTGCAGTCGTGGGCTTCCCCGCTGAGCTCCGCAGCGCTCGGTGACCCTTTGCTACCTGTGCTGGCTCTGCCCCTTCACAAAGTTACTCTGTGCCTCTGCTGGGACGTGTCCTCTCTGGAACGTGTGGACAGACGTGGTGCTGGGTAGAGCTGCCTGGCCAGGCAGAGCAGGGCGAATGTGACCCTAGGAGGACAGGCTTGGAAGCCACAGGGAGCCGCTGCAGCCAGAGCAGTGACCCCATAGAACAGACCCTGCGGAGTGCCACCGAGTTCAGCTGGGGCTATGCGGCACATGCGGCGCTCCAGCCGAGCAGCAGTGGATGGGTGGAGAAGCCACCCTGGTGGCTTAGAGCTTGTGTCCTCCAGAAATGGGCCGAGCCGAGAGGTTCTAGGCAGGGGGATGGTGTCTGAGGGCACAGGCAGAGACAGCAGCAGCGAAGCTGTGAACACGACCATGTGCGAATCCCTTGGCAGCACTCTGGGGCAGGGCAGGACCATGTCCATGGGGCTGATGGCCCCAGCGTTGTAGGATCCTCTGATGATCATGAAATAAGTGATTGGCTTCCTTTTCTTGACAGCCCTCGGGCATGAGGCGGACATTTTCCCTATGTGATGGGGATTGTCCCTTCACAGGGAATCTGCTACAGCCAGGTTGTGACAGAAAGGGGTCTGATCCAGGAGGAGGCCAGGGCTGACAGCGAGGGACTTAGTCCCCAGTGTGTGGTGTGACCTGGCTCCCCACCGGCCTCTGCTCAGCTCAACTGTGGCTGCAGCCCTGGCCCGGGGACACTCAATGGTCTGTCCTGGCCTCAGGGTGTGGAGCTGAAAAGGGCCAGGAGCAGCTCAGAGACAGCTCTGGCTGCTGCCAGGAGATGGAGGCAGTGGGGGCTGCCTCTGCTCAGGGCCCCGGCCCCCTCCTTGCACGGCCATCCTTCCTTTTCCAACCGCATCCTGCTTCTGGTTGGAATCAAACCTGCTCTCAAAACCCCGGCTGCTCTGCGGGCAATTCCAGGGCAGGGGATATGACCAAGGTTGCTCTTTAAGAGGTGACAGATTCGTAAGGGCAATGTGAAAAGTGGCACGTGTGGTGTCATCATGACAACGTGCAACTGCTCAATGCCCACGTGAGGTAACCTAGAGAAGCTCAAAATTCCAGAACTCTGCCTGAGTTCTGTTGACAGGTATCTACGAGCGACTGACAGCACAAAGAGGACAAGTAAGTTGGTTTTCCCCATCTTCACTGTTGCCTGTGAGCAATCCTGGCTCCATCCCTCGCTGCCCGTGTGTGCGTGCCGGGCAGTGCGCAGGCGTGACAGTGCAGGCAGGTGAGAGGAGCCCACTGACCTCGAGATACCCACAGCTTCCTTGAGGAGAGGGCCAACGTGGAGGCCGCTTTCGGGAACGGCCTCCTTGCAGCTTTAACTCATCAACGCTCTTCCCAGTGCGTCACATCCAAGCAATTTCTCTCTTTCTGTGTTGACCTTTGCAGGGTCCTTTGCCAGGATGGCCATTAAAAAGAGCCGTCTGATCTCTGTTGTTCTGGCGTTACTGCTCCTGGAGTCATTCATTGCCCGTCAGCTGGTCTTGTTCAAGGTCAGCTTGTCACCCGAGGCCAAGGTGAGCAGCACTGCAGAGCAGACATGTGGCACAGATGCTCCATGAGACAAGAGCTCATGTTAGGGCTTTGGAGTGTGTGGGGCTCGCTAGGATGAGTCTTGCAGGTGTGAGTCTTCTCCAGCCATGCCAAAATGCAGGCAGAAGAGAGAAGGCAGGGGCCCTGAAAGAGCCTTGCTGGAGCTGGGGCCAGCATGGGCCAGGCTGATCGAGCCCTCTGGCTGACTCTGAGCCCTTCATCTCAGACTCAAGACCAGACCTTGAAGGGCCCTGTCCTGTCACTGCTCTGCTCGACCATGCTTGAGACTGCCATAGCTTTGGGAGGGTCTCCGCTTTAAGAGCAATAAGAGCTGCTCTTTGGGACACCCTCTTGGGGACATCTTAGCTTTGACAAAGTGACCAGTCTCCTGGCAGGGCTGGGCTCCAGCCCCACCATCCCTGCTGCTCTTCCAGCCAGCCACGAGCTCTTCATTTGTGCTTCCAGGTGGACCGAGGGATGGACGCCGGCTCGTCCCACCCCACTCTGTTCATCATCAAAAGGGAGACAGGTGATGAGAACAACATGGCTGAGATCAGGCAGAGCTTTTTCTGTAATGTGCAGGGTCAGTATCCCCTCTGCGGTGGCCTTGATGCTGCCCTGGGGGTGTGTGTGTGTCTGTATGGCAGCTGGGGTGGCCTCATTTCCCTTTCCTTAGTGTGCCAAAGCGGGGCGTTTCTCATCCGAGTGACCTGACTCTCTTCCAGGGCCAGGCACATCAAGCTATGCCAACGATACTGCGAAAGCTCTGGAGTCCCTAAGAGAGTGGCTGGACAGAGCTCTGAAGGCCATTGCCACTGAGAAAGGGAGAGAGGTAGCAGCTTTTCTTGGAGCACCAGCAGGCAGCAGGCTCCTGAGGTACTTGGCAGGCCCTGAGGAGAAGGGGAGGTGGCCAAGCTGCAGGCAGCTGCCAGCAGCCTGGCTAATGCGGCATCCTGCACGGGGCCGGCTGCGCCGAGCTCCCCAGCTGCCCTGAGCAAGGGAGCCCTGGCAGGAAGACAGCACAGTGGGGAGCCGTGGCAGGACCTGAGCTGTACTGGCCCCTGTGCTGGGCCCTGGGGGCCCAGAGACAGACGCTGGCCTTTTTGGGAGCCCACGAGCGCCAAGGATGCTGCTCTGCTTCTTGCCAAGCGGGAAATGCTCCGTGCTCTTGCTTTGCTCTTCCTTCTTCCTGCAACATAAGGCAGTGGTTCCCACCAGGGCACGCACTTTCTGCAGACGTGGTTGGGTGCTGGTAGGGGAGTGTGTTCAAGGTAGAATGCCAAAGGGCTGTTCTGCCACCTCATCTTGCTTTTCCCTAGGAAAAGCAAGGAGCACCTTGTACAAGCTAGAGAGCAGCAAACATCATTTCACAGCAACTGCTCAGGACCAAACGCTGCAATCTGTGAAAGTAGGAGGAAGCCAACTGCTTCCTTGGGTTCTCTGCATTGGATTGTTTCACTGCATTTGTTTCTTGAATTTGGATGCTTCTTAGGCAAAAGAACAACTCATCAGCAGATGAAAGCATGGAGGGAATTGCTAAGAGCATGAAGGATTTTGCCATGGATTTCCACGGGGTTGGAATCATCACACGGCAAGAGAAAGAGCTTATGGCTGGATCAGCGTCACCTACCTAATCTATTCCTTCCCTGAGGTGAGAGAAGGCTGAAACAGCCACCCCTTCTTTGCACTGGGTGCTTGTTGGTTTGTGTGGTTGTTCCTTTCTTTCTTTTGGATCTTTCTTACCTTTTTAAACTCACTTAGCACAGAAGGAAAAGTCTGGGTCTTTGCACCTCAGGAATGATGTAGGAGAAGGAATTCTTTTATTAGGCTAAAGTGCAAGGGGAGGGAGAGAGCAGGGATGAGGGTTTTGCAGCTAAAAGATCAGGGCACATCCCCATGCCGTGTGGACACAGGGAAGAAAACCCCATGCTAACTAACACCGAGCACATCTGGAAAAGCCAAGGCCAACCCGTGCCCTCAAGGACATCACTTCTGCTTTATTCTGTTTGGCTCTGATCCAATCCAGCTGTGCTCTGGGAACCAGCTCACACATTTCCCCCTCCCTGCCCGCCAACGGCCACACCCCCCCCCCCCAAAAAAAAAAAAAAAAAAAACAGCTGCCTTAAATGGGAGGAGAATGTGACTTGCACCCAGGACATAGGGCTGTCTTGGGATCCTCTTTCTGTCCTGTCTCGTCCTGGCAGAACTCCTGCTAACACGCAGATGTGCAGCTCAGCCCCGTGGCCAAGGCTCGTGGAGACCTCCTGCCTGGGGACACGCGCTGTGCCTGTGCCAGGCCTGGCACGCAGGGCCCCAGTGCTGCTAGGGGCATCTCTGTGCTAGAGCTGTCCTCACGATGCCCCCCTCTCTCCTTTGGCAGGCCGGGAGCACGGACGTCGGCTGGAGTCTGGGCTACGCGCTGGAGGTCGCCAACACCGTCCCACAGGAGGTGCTGCACTTGGTGTGGAAAAAACCCTCCGTGCGCGCTGCAGCCGTGGCCTTCGTGGGTCTCATTGTCGTGCACACGCAATGGCCATGTAGGAGCTGGGCTGCATCTCTAAGAGAGTAGGAGGGCATCGAGGCTGGACGGCTGACTTGGGCAGGGTGACTTATAAATATATAAATTAACTTATAAAACTTATAAATATATAAATTCATAAATATATAAAATATATTATAATAAATAGATAAATATTATAGAAATTATATTATAATAAATAAATAAATACATAATATAGAAATAAATGGCATTCTAAAGAATGCCTCCCAGAATGCATTAAAGAAATTCTCGTTCTTTTGCTCTTGAATCAAAAGGATTTTAATGTTGTTCGTTCCAGGTAAGGGGGGGTGCCGATGGTGGGAGCTGAGCCAAGGGCCCAGAACAAGGGCCTTGGCCATGGGGAGGTGCTCTGCAAAATGCAGCTCAGTCCCTGGTGTGTGGTGTGACCTGGCTCCGCACCGGCCTCTGCTCAGGTCGCCTGTGGCTGCAGCCCTGGCCCGGGGACGCTCAATGGCCTGTCCTGGCCTCAGAGTGTGGAGCTGAAAACCCAGCCTGGGAGCACCCCATTTCCCGGTCCTTGTGCACCCTCAGCTGTGACTGGGACCCCGGCACAGGCCACTGGGATTTCATTCCTGCTGTGGGTGCCACTGTCTGCTGAAGGGCACAGAGCAGCAGAGCAGTGGAAGAGGGAGGACAGGAGATGAGAAGGCTGAGCCGAACAGCAGGGAGCAGGAGGCAGCAAAGCCTCTGACTCAGGAGGGGACACAAACGCAGGGACAGCGACCCACATTCCAGCTCCTTTTCCCGCCCCCACCGCGCTCCCAGCCTTTCCACGGCCGCGCTCCCGCCGGCGGCTGCCGCTCCGGGCACTGTCCCCTTGCCCGGGACGGCAGAGCTGCTGCAGCCCCAGGGCCCGGCACACGGCCGCACTCGCAGCTATGGCCGCCCCCGGCGCAGAGCCCCCGGGCGCTGCCCCCGCCGCCCGCACCCGCTGCCCGCAGGGGAAGGGGCTTCGCGCTGCCAGGGATGCGCTCCAGGCGCCTGCGGAACCGGGAACCGGGGAAGCGGGAACCACTGCGGGAAGGGGGAGCTGGGGATTGCGGTCCCGGCCATGCGGGAACCAGAGCTCGGGGGCACCACGGACAGGGGCTCACGGGGACTGGGGGGAAGCGGGGACGGAGGCACCGTGGGAAGCAGGAAGAGAGTGACGGGAGCAGCGCGGCAAGGACGGACCCGGGACGGGAGGGACCGGGGGAAGGAGGAATCGGGGACCGGGGAAAGGGGGAATCGGGGACGCGGGGACCGGGCAATCGCGGTCCCAGCGACACCGGCGCTGGAACCGGGAGTGAGGAGAGCGCCCCGCGCCGGGAGCCACGGAGCTGCCGCTGACGTCATCACCCGGCGCCGAGCGCCGTCCCCGCCGCAGTGAGGCGCTCTGCGCCGGGAGCCACGGAGCTGCCGCTGACGTCATCACCCGGCGCCGAGCGACGTCCCCGCCGCAGTGAGGCGCTCAGCAGCCCCCGCCGACGGCCTCAGCACCTACTTCAGCACCATCGTGTCTGTGCGGCTCTGCTGGGATGGCGAGAACCACAGAATCACAGAACGCTGAAGGTTGGAAGGGACCTCTGGAGGTCATCTAGTCCAACCCCCTGCACACGCAGGGTTGCCTAGAGCACGTGGCACAGGACTGCATCCAAGCGGGTTTTGAAGATCTCCAGAGAAGGAAACTCCACAACCTCTCTGGGCAGCGTGTTCCAGCGCTCTGTCACCTTCACTGTTAAGAAATTTTTCCTTAAGTTCATGTGCAACTTTTGGTGCTTCAGTTTGTGGCCATTACCTCTAGTTCTGTCGGTGGCCACCAGGGAAAAGAGGCCAGCACCATCCTCCTCACTGCCTCCCTTGAGGTACTTATATACACTGATTAGATCCCCTCTCAGCCTTCTCTTCTCCAGGCTGAACAGGCCCAGCTCCCTCAGCGTCTCCTCATGGGGCAGATGTTCCAGGCCCCTGATCATCCTTGTGGCCCTGCGCTGGACTCTCTCCAGCAGCTCCACATCTCTCTTGTACTGTGGAGCCCAGAACTGGACACAATACTCCAGATGCGGCCTCACCAGGGCTCAGTAGAGGGGCAGGATCACCGCCCTCGACCTGCTGGAGATGCTCTTCTTAATGCACCCTAGGATCCCATTGGCCGTCTTGGCCACAAGGGCACACTGCTGCCTCATGGTCAACTTATCCTCCACCATGACGCCCAGGTCCCTCTCTGCAGAGCTGCTCTCCAGAAGGTCGGTCCCCAGCCTGTGCTGGTGTCTGGGGTTTTTCCTCCCCAGCTGCAGAACCTTGCACTTGGCCTTGTTGAATTGCATGAGGTTTTTCACCGCCCAGTTGTCCAGTCTGTCCAGGTCCCTCTGGATGGCAGCGCAGCCCTCTGGGGTATTGGCTACTTCTCCCAGTTCGTAATCATCAGCAAACTTGCTGAGGGAGCACTCTGTGCCTTCATCCAGGTCATTGATGAATAAACTGAACAGGACTGGACCAAGGACTGACCCCTGGGGGACCCCGCTAGCTACAGGCCTCCAACCAGACTCGGCACCGCAGATCACCACCCTCTGAGCTCTGCCATCCAGCCAGTTCCTAATCCACCTCACTGTGCACTCATCTATCCCACACTTCCAGAGCTTGCCTAGGAGGATGTTGTGACGGATGGTGTCAGAAGCCTTGGTGAAGTCGAGAAAGGCAACATCCACCGCTCTCCCCTCATCTATCCAGCTGGTCATTCCATCATAGAAGGCTATCAGATTAGTCAAGCAAGATTTCCCCTTGGTGAATCCATGCTGACTACTCCTGAGCACCTTCTTGTCCTCCACGTGCCCGGAGACAACAGCCAGTATGAGCCGTTCCATCACTTTTCCGGGGACAGAGGTGAGGCTCACTGGCCTGGAGTTGCCTGGATCCTCCTTCTTGCCTTTTTTGAAGACTGGCGTGACATTGGCCTTCTTCCAGTCTTCTGGCACCTCCCCCATTCTCCAGCATCTTTGAAAGATGCTGAAGAGTGGCTTAGCTATGACATCTGCCATCTCCCGCAGCACTCTGGGGTGCATCCCATCAGGGCCCATGGATTTGTGGGTATCGAGTTTCCTTAGGTGCTCTCTGACCCAATCTTCCTCTACTCAGGGGGAGTCTTCCTCTCTCCAGGCTTCTTCTCTTGTCCCTAGGGCCTGGGGCTCTAAAGGGCTGCCCTTGGTAAACACCAAAGCAAAGAGGGCATTCAGCAAATCTGCTTTTTCTGTGTTATTTGTAACCAGGGTGCCCATCCCGTTCACCAGCGGACCCACGTTTTCCCTGCTCTTCCTTTTGCTGAGAAGCGGCTGGCCGTGCTGCGGCGGCTCTGGGTGCTCACCGTGCTGGGGCTCCAGTTCGTCTTCGAGCTGCTGCTGTGCCACAAGCTGGCAGAGGGCACGCGCGAGCTCTGGTACGGGCTGGTCATGGCGCCCGTCTTCATCCAGCTGCAGCTGCTGCTGCTCCGCGCCTGCCGCGTGAACTGAGGGGCGACGCGGATGGCTGGGGACTGACCTTCTGGAGAGCAGCTCTGCGGAGAAAGACCTGGGTGTCATGGTGGACGACAAGTTGACCATGAGGCAGCAGTGTGCCCTCGTGGCCAAGAAGGCCAATGGGATCCTGGGGTGCATTAAGAGTGTCTCCAGCAGGTCGAGGGAGGTGATCCTGCCCCTCTACTCAGCCCTGGTGAGGCCTCATCTGGAGTATTGTGTCCAGTTCTGGGCTCCACAGTATAAGAGGGATGTGGAGCTGCTGGAGAGAGTCCAGCGCAGGGCCACAAGGATGATCAGGGGCCTGGAACATCTGCCCTACGAGGAGAGGCTGAGGGAGCTGGGTCTGTTCAGCCCGGAGAAGAGAAGGCTGAGAGGGGATCTAATCAGTGTATATAAGTACCTCAAGGGAGGGAGTGCAGAGGATGGTGCTGGTCTCTTTTCCCTGGTGGCCACCGACAGAACTAGAGTAATGGCCACAAACTGAAGCACCAAAAGTTCCACAGGAACTTAAGGAAAAATTTCTTAACAGTAAGGTGACAGAGCACTGGAAAGGCTGCCAGAGCGGTTGTGGAAGATCTCCCTTCCCTGGAGATCTTCAAAACCCGCTTGGACGCATTCCTGTGCCACGTGCTTTAGGTGACCCTGCGTGTGCAAGGGGGTTGGACTAGATGATCTCTAGAGGTCCCTTCCAACCCTATGCATTCTGTGATTCTATGGGCCGGCCCCAGCCCCAGCTCCAGCCCCGGCCAGGATGGGCACGAGGTGCCGGGGGCTGCGGCCCAGAGCGGAGCCGCTGCGGAGCAGCCGCGTCAGGACGGGGCAGCGCTGAGCCCCGAGCAGCAGGCGCGGGGCCCGGGGGCCTGCGCTGGCCTTAGCGCCAGGCTTCACTCCAGCCACGGCGATTCTGATATCTCCGCAAAGGCCCCGTTTGTGCCGCGTCGCCAACGTCGGCCTGGCTCGGCTCTCGTGTGAATGTGTCCTGATGTGCAGGCCCTGTTGGACGGGCCAGTGAATGTAAAGCAAAACTGTACAGATGGGGGAATTATACACATACAGCTCCTTGTTTCTTGTTGTTGTTTATTTTCCCCCGGAAAGTTTCTGTACTGAAACCTGCCGCCTGGAGTAAGAATTCTTTGGGGGTTGTTTATGTGCTGTCGGCACCTGTGTAAACCTCAAGCTGCTGCCAGCCTGAAACAGAGAAGCTGCTGCTTGTCCTGAGCAGTCCGAGGCCATGATCTTAACACCGATTTCTGCAGTTCTACTCCAATGTGTTCCCGTTTCTCCTGTCCCCTCCCTGAGTGGCACTTCCTGCCCTCAGGGTGCCAGCAAGGTTGTCTCACGGATTGTGCTGGGAGGCAGAGGGAGCTGGTGCATGGTGTTGAACAGAAATGCAGTTTTTAGTGTTGTAGGCCTATTCCCCAAGGTAGTGCTAAGGGTGTTGGGAGGGCCAAGAGAAGGGGCAGAGTAGGAGCAGCTGCTGCTGCTCCTGAAGACAGTTTCTCTGGGTCACAGCTTTGGTGGGAAACACTCCTCGACCGTCTAGAAATGAGCCAGGCTGAATGAGGGGGCTTTAGTCTTTCGAGGGGACTTGGAGATCAGCAAGTTACCGTGAGTTTCACAAAGTAAAGATGCTTCAGTGTCATTTAGCTGCAGCTGTGAGGCTGTTCGGGACTATGGATCCCTCACCTACCTGTGAGACAACGAACGTTACTCTGGTGCACAGAGGCAACTTTGTGCTGGATTTGGGGACAATGATGGTTGCAAGAAACCTCCTGCAGTCGTGGGCTTCCCCGCTGAGCTCCGCAGCGCTCGGTGACCCTTTGCTACCTGTGCTGGCTCTGCCCCTTCACAAAGTTACTCTGTGCCTCTGCTGGGACGTGTCCTCTCTGGAACGTGTGGACAGACGTGGTGCCGGGTAGAGCTGCCTGGCCAGGCAGAGCAGGGCGAATGTGACCCTAGGAGGACAGGCTTGGAAGCCACAGGGAGCCGCTGCAGCCAGAGCAGTGACCCCATAGAACAGACCCTGCGGAGTGCCACCGAGTTCAGCTGGGGCTACGCGGCACATGCAGCGCTCCAGCCGAGCAGCAGTGGATGGGTGGAGAAGCCACCCTGGTGGCTTAGAGCTTGTGTCCTCCAGAAATGGGCCGAGCCGAGAGGTTCTAGGCAGGGGGATGGTGTCTGAGGGCACAGGCAGAGACAGCAGCAGCGAAGCTGTGAACACGACCATGTGCGAGTCCCTTGGCAGCACTCTGGGGCAGGGCAGGACCATGTCCATGGGGCTGATGGCCCCAGCGTTGTAGGATCCTCTGATGATCATGAAATAAGTGATTGGCTTCCTTTTCTTGACAGCCCTCGGGCATGAGGCGGACATTTTCCCTATGTGATGGGGATTGTCCCTTCACAGGGAATCTGCTACAGCCAGGTTGTGACAGAAAGGGGTCTGATCCAGGAGGAGGCCAGGGCTGACAGCGAGGGACTTAGTCCCCAGTGTGTGGTGTGACCTGGCTCCCCACCGGCCTCTGCTCAGCTCAACTGTGGCTGCAGCCCTGGCCCGGGGACACTCAATGGTCTGTCCTGGCCTCAGGGTGTGGAGCTGAAAAGGGCCAGGAGCAGCTCAGAGACAGCTCTGGCTGCTGCCAGGAGATGGAGGCAGTGGGGGCTGCCTCTGCTCAGGGCCCCGGCCCCCTCCTTGCACGGCCATCCTTCCTTTTCCAACCGCATCCTGCTTCTGGTTGGAATCAAACCTGCTCTCAAAACCCCGGCTGCTCTGCGGGCAATTCCAGGGCAGGGGATATGACCAAGGTTGCTCTTTAAGAGGTGACAGATTCGTAAGGGCAATGTGAAAAGTGGCACGTGTGGTGTCATCATGACAACGTGCAACTGCTCAATGCCCACGTGAGGTAACCTAGAGAAGCTCAAAATTCCAGAACTCTGCCTGAGTTCTGTTGACAGGTATCTACGAGCGACTGACAGCACAAAGAGGACAAGTAAGTTGGTTTTCCCCATCTTCACTGTTGCCTGTGAGCAATCCTGGCTCCATCCCTCGCTGCCCGTGTGTGCGTGCCGGGCAGTGCGCAGGCGTGACAGTGCAGGCAGGTGAGAGGAGCCCACTGACCTCGAGATACCCACAGCTTCCTTGAGGAGAGGGCCAACGTGGAGGCCGCTTTCGGGAACGGCCTCCTTGCAGCTTTAACTCATCAACGCTCTTCCCAGTGCGTCACATCCAAGCAATTTCTCTCTTTCTGTGTTGACCTTTGCAGGGTCCTTTGCCAGGATGGCCATTAAAAAGAGCCGTCTGATCTCTGTTGTTCTGGCGTTACTGCTCCTGGAGTCATTCATTGCCCGTCAGCTGGTCTTGTTCAAGGTCAGCTTGTCACCCGAGGCCAAGGTGAGCAGCACTGCAGAGCAGACATGTGGCACAGATGCTCCATGAGACAAGAGCTCATGTTAGGGCTTTGGAGTGTGTGGGGCTCGCTAGGATGAGTCTTGCAGGTGTGAGTCTTCTCCAGCCATGCCAAAATGCAGGCAGAAGAGAGAAGGCAGGGGCCCTGAAAGAGCCTTGCTGGAGCTGGGGCCAGCATGGGCCAGGCTGATCGAGCCCTCTGGCTGACTCTGAGCCCTTCATCTCAGACTCAAGACCAGACCTTGAAGGGCCCTGTCCTGTCACTGCTCTGCTCGACCATGCTTGAGACTGCCATAGCTTTGGGAGGGTCTCCGCTTTAAGAGCAATAAGAGCTGCTCTTTGGGACACCCTCTTGGGGACATCTTAGCTTTGACAAAGTGACCAGTCTCCTGGCAGGGCTGGGCTCCAGCCCCACCATCCCTGCTGCTCTTCCAGCCAGCCACGAGCTCTTCATTTGTGCTTCCAGGTGGACCGAGGGATGGACGCCGGCTCGTCCCACCCCACTCTGTTCATCATCAAAAGGGAGACAGGTGATGAGAACAACATGGCTGAGATCAGGCAGAGCTTTTTCTGTAATGTGCAGGGTCAGTATCCCCTCTGCGGTGGCCTTGATGCTGCCCTGGGTGTGTGTGTGTGTCTGTATGGCAGCTGGGGTGGCCTCATTTCCCTTTCCTTAGTGTGCCAAAGCGGGGCGTTTCTCATCCGAGTGACCTGACTCTCTTCCAGGGCCAGGCACATCAAGCTATGCCAACGATACTGCGAAAGCTCTGGAGTCCCTAAGAGAGTGGCTGGACAGAGCTCTGAAGGCCATTGCCACTGAGAAAGGGAGAGAGGTAGCAGCTTTTCTTGGAGCACCAGCAGGCAGCAGGCTCCTGAGGTACTTGGCAGGCCCTGAGGAGAAGGGGAGGTGGCCAAGCTGCAGGCAGCTGCCAGCAGCCTGGCTAATGCGGCATCCTGCACGGGGCCGGCTGCGCCGAGCTCCCCAGCTGCCCTGAGCAAGGGAGCCCTGGCAGGAAGACAGCACAGTGGGGAGCCATGGCAGGACCTGAGCTGTACTGGCCCCTGTGCTGGGCCCTGGGGGCCCAGAGACAGACGCTGGCATTTTTGGAAGCCCACGAGCACCAAGGATGCTGCTCTGCTTCTTGCCAAGCGGGAAATGCTCCGTGCTCTTGCTTTGCTCTTCCTTCTTCCTGCAACATAAGGCAGTGGTTCCCACCAGGGCACGCACTTTCTGCAGACGTGGTTGGGTGCTGGTAGGGGAGTGTGTTCAAGGTAGAATGCCAAAGGGCTGTTCTGCCACCTCATCTTGCTTTTCCCTAGGAAAAGCAAGGAGCACCTTGTACAAGCTAGAGAGCAGCAAACATCATTTCACAGCAACTGCTCAGGACCAAACGCTGCAATCTGTGAAAGTAGGAGGAAGCCAACTGCTTCCTTGGGTTCTCTGCATTGGGATTGTTTCACTGCATTTGTTTCTTGAATTTTGGATGCTTCTTAGGCAAAAGAACAACTCATCAGCAGATGAAAGCATGGAGGGAATTGCTAAGAGCATGAAGGATTTTGCCATGGATTTCCACGGGGTTGGAATCATCACACGGCAAGAGGAAAGAGCTTATGGCTGGATCAGCGTCACCTACCTAATCTATTCCTTCCCTGAGGTGAGAGAAGGCTGAAACAGCCACCCCTTCTTTGCACTGGGTGCTTGTTGGTTTGTGTGGTTGTTCCTTTCTTTCTTTTGGATCTTTCTTACCTTTTTAAACTCACTTAGCACAGAAGGAAAAGTCTGGGTCTTTGCACCTCAGGAATGATGTAGGAGAAGGAATTCTTTTATTAGGCTAAAGTGCAAGGGGAGGGAGAGAGCAGGGATGAGGGTTTTGCAGCTAAAAGATCAGGGCACATCCCCATGCCGTGTGGACACAGGGAAGAAAACCCCATGCTAACTAACACCGAGCACATCTGGAAAAGCCAAGGCCAAGCCGTGCCCTCAAGGACATCCCTTCTGCTTTATTCTGTTTGGCTCTGATCCAATCCAGTTGTGCTCTGGGAACCAGCTCACACATTTCCCCCTCCCTGCCCGCCAACGGCCACACCCCCCGCCCCCCCAAAAAAAAAAAAAAAAAAAAAACAGCTGCCTTAAATGGGAGGAGAATGTGACTTGCACCCAGGACATAGGGCTGTCTTGGGATCCTCTTTCTGTCCTGTCTCGTCCTGGCAGAACTCCTGCTAACACGCAGATGTGCAGCTCAGCCCCGTGGCCAAGGCTCGTGGAGACCTCCTGCCTGGGGACACGCGCTGTGCCTGTGCCAGGCCTGGCACGCAGGGCCCCAGTGCTGCTAGGGGCATCTCTGTGCTAGAGCTGTCCTCACGATGCCCCCCTCTCTCCTTTGGCAGGCCGGGAGCACGGACGTCGGCTGGAGTCTGGGCTACGCGCTGGAGGTCGCCAACACCGTCCCACAGGAGGTGCTGCACTTGGTGTGGAAAAAACCCTCCGTGCGCGCTGCAGCCGTGGCCTTCGTGGGTCTCATTGTCGTGCACACGCAATGGCCATGTAGGAGCTGGGCTGCATCTCTAAGAGAGTAGGAGGGCATCGAGGCTGGACGGCTGACTTGGGCAGGGTGACTTATAAATATATAAATTAACTTATAAAACTTATAAATATATAAATTCATAAATATATAAAATATATTATAATAAATAGATAAATATTATAGAAATTATATTATAATAAATAAATAAATACATAATATAGAAATAAATGGCATTCTAAAGAATGCCTCCCAGAATGCATTAAAGAAATTCTCGTTCTTTTGCTCTTGAATCAAAAGGATTTTAATGTTGTTCGTTCCAGGTAAGGGGGGGTGCCGATGGTGGGAGCTGAGCCAAGGGCCCAGAACAAGGGCCTTGGCCATGGGGAGGTGCTCTGCAAAATGCAGCTCAGTCCCTGGTGTGTGGTGTGACCTGGCTCCGCACCGGCCTCTGCTCAGGTCGCCTGTGGCTGCAGCCCTGGCCCGGGGACGCTCAATGGCCTGTCCTGGCCTCAGAGTGTGGAGCTGAAAACCCAGCCTGGGAGCACCCCATTTCCCGGTCCTTGTGCACCCTCAGCTGTGACTGGGACCCCGGCACAGGCCACTGGGATTTCATTCCTGCTGTGGGTGCCACTGTCTGCTGAAGGGCACAGAGCAGCAGAGCAGTGGAAGAGGGAGGACAGGAGATGAGAAGGCTGAGCCGAACAGCAGGGAGCAGGAGGCAGCAAAGCCTCTGACTCAGGAGGGGACACAAACGCAGGGACAGCGACCCACATTCCAGCTCCTTTTCCCGCCCCCACCGCGCTCCCAGCCTTTCCACGGCCGCGCTCCCGCCGGCGGCCGCCGCTCCGGGCACTGTCCCCTTGCCCGGGACGGCAGAGCTGCTGCAGCCCCACGGCCCGGCACACGGCCGCACTCGCAGCTATGGCCGCCCCCGGCGCAGAGCCCCCGGGCGCTGCCCCCGCCGCCCGCACCCGCTGCCCGCAGGGGAAGGGGCTTCGCGCTGCCAGGGATGCGCTCCAGGCGCCTGCGGAACCGGGAACCGGGGAAGCGGGAACCACTGCGGGAAGGGGGAGCTGGGGATTGCGGTCCCGGCCATGCGGGAACCAGAGCTCGGGGGCACCACGGACAGGGGCTCACGGGGACTGGGGGGAAGCGGGGACGGAGGCACCGTGGGAAGCAGGAAGAGAGTGACGGGAGCAGCGCGGCAAGGACGGACCGGGGACGGGAGGGACCGGGGGAAGGAGGAATCGGGGACCGGGGAAAGGGGGAATCGGGGACGCGGGGACCGGGCAATCGCGGTCCCAGCGACACCGGCGCTGGAACCGGGAGTGAGGAGAGCGCCCCGCGCCGGGAGCCACGGAGCTGCCGCTGACGTCATCACCCGGCGCCGAGCGCCGTCCCCGCCGCAGTGAGGCGCTCTGCGCCGGGAGCCACGGAGCTGCCGCTGACGTCATCACCCGGCGCCGAGCGCCGTCCCCGCCGCAGTGAGGCGCTCAGCAGCCCCCGCCGACGGCCTCAGCACCTACTTCAGCACCATCGTGTCTGTGCGGCTCTGCTGGGATGGCGAGAACCACAGAATCACAGAACGCTGAAGGTTGGAAGGGACCTCTGGAGGTCATCTAGTCCAACCCCCTGCACACGCAGGGTTGCCTAGAGCACGTGGCACAGGACTGCATCCAAGCGGGTTTTGAAGATCTCCAGAGAAGGAAACTCCACAACCTCTCTGGGCAGCGTGTTCCAGCGCTCTGTCACCTTCACTGTTAAGAAATTTTTCCTTAAGTTCATGTGCAACTTATGGTGCTTCAGTTTGTGGCCATTACCTCTAGTTCTGTCGGTGGCCACCAGGGAAAAGAGGCCAGCACCATCCTCCTCACTGCCTCCCTTGAGGTACTTATATACACTGATTAGATCCCCTCTCAGCCTTCTCTTCTCCAGGCTGAACAGGCCCAGCTCCCTCAGCGTCTCCTCATGGGGCAGATGTTCCAGGCCCCTGATCATCCTTGTGGCCCTGCACTGGACTCTCTCCAGCAGCTCCACATCTCTCTTGTACTGTGGAGCCCAGAACTGGACACAATACTCCAGATGCGGCCTCACCAGGGCTCAGTAGAGGGGCAGGATCACCGCCCTCGACCTGCTGGAGATGCTCTTCTTAATGCACCCTAGGATCCCATTGGCCTTCTTGGCCACAAGGGCACACTGCTGCCTCATGGTCAACTTATCCTCCACCATGACGCCCAGGTCCCTCTCTGCAGAGCTGCTCTCCAGAAGGTCGGTCCCCAGCCTGTGCTGGTGTCTGGGGTTTTTCCTCCCCAGCTGCAGAACCTTGCACTTGGCCTTGTTGAATTGCATGAGGTTTTTCACCGCCCAGTTGTCCAGTCTGTCCAGGTCCCTCTGGATGGCAGCGCAGCCCTCTGGGGTATTGGCTACTTCTCCCAGTTCGTAATCATCAGCAAACTTGCTGAGGGAGCACTCTGTGCCTTCATCCAGGTCATTGATGAATAAACTGAACAGGACTGGACCAAGGACTGACCCCTGGGGGACCCCGCTAGCTACAGGCCTCCAACCAGACTCGGCACCGCAGATCACCACCCTCTGAGCTCTGCCATCCAGCCAGTTCCTAATCCACCTCACTGTGCACTCATCTATCCCACACTTCCAGAGCTTGCCTAGGAGGATGTTGTGACGGATGGTGTCAGAAGCCTTGGTGAAGTCGAGAAAGGCAACATCCACCGCTCTCCCCTCATCTATCCAGCTGGTCATTCCATCATAGAAGGCTATCAGATTAGTCAAGCAAGATTTCCCCTTGGTGAATCCATGCTGACTACTCCTGAGCACCTTCTTGTCCTCCACGTGCCCGGAGACAACAGCCAGTATGAGCCGTTCCATCACTTTTCCGGGGACAGAGGTGAGGCTCACTGGCCTGGAGTTGCCTGGATCCTCCTTCTTGCCTTTTTTGAAGACTGGCGTGACATTGGCCTTCTTCCAGTCTTCTGGCACCTCCCCCATTCTCCAGCATCTTTGAAAGATGCTGAAGAGTGGCTTAGCTATGACATCTGCCATCTCCCGCAGCACTCTGGGGTGCATCCCATCAGGGCCCATGGATTTGTGGGTATCGAGTTTCCTTAGGTGCTCTCTGACCCAATCTTCCTCTACTCAGGGGGAGTCTTCCTCTCTCCAGGCTTCTTCTCTTGTCCCTAGGGCCTGGGGCTCTAAAGGGCTGCCCTTGGTAAACACCAAAGCAAAGAGGGCATTCAGCAAATCTGCTTTTTCTGTGTTATTTGTAACCAGGGTGCCCATCCCGTTCACCAGCGGACCCACGTTTTCCCTGCTCTTCCTTTTGCTGAGAAGCGGCTGGCCGTGCTGCGGCGGCTCTGGGTGCTCACCGTGCTGGGCCTCCAGTTCGTCTTCGAGCTGCTGCTGTGCCACAAGCTGGCAGAGGGCACGCGCGAGCTCTGGTACGGGCTGGTCATGGCGCCCGTCTTCATCCTGCTGCAGCTGCTGCTGCTCCGCGCCTGCCGCGTGAACTGAGGGGCGACGCGGATGGCTGGGGACTGACCTTCTGGAGAGCAGCTCTGCGGAGAAAGACCTGGGTGTCATGGTGGACGACAAGTTGACCATGAGGCAGCAGTGTGCCCTCGTGGCCAAGAAGGCCAATGGGATCCTGGGGTGCATTAAGAGTGTCTCCAGCAGGTCGAGGGAGGTGATCCTGCCCCTCTACTCAGCCCTGGTGAGGCCTCATCTGGAGTATTGTGTCCAGTTCTGGGCTCCACAGTATAAGAGGGATGTGGAGCTGCTGGAGAGAGTCCAGCGCAGGGCCACAAGGATGATCAGGGGCCTGGAACATCTGCCCTACGAGGAGAGGCTGAGGGAGCTGGGTCTGTTCAGCCCGGAGAAGAGAAGGCTGAGAGGGGATCTAATCAGTGTATATAAGTACCTCAAGGGAGGGAGTGCAGAGGATGGTGCTGGTCTCTTTTCCCTGGTGGCCACCGACAGAACTAGAGGTAATGGCCACAAACTGAAGCACCAAAAGTTCCACAGGAACTTAAGGAAAAATTTCTTAACAGTAAGGTGACAGAGCACTGGAACAGGCTGCCCAGAGAGGTTGTGGAGTCTCCTTCCCTGGAGATCTTCAAAACCCGCTTGGACGCATTCCTGTGCCACGTGCTTTAGGTGACCCTGCGTGTGCAAGGGGGTTGGACTAGATGATCTCTAGAGGTCCCTTCCAACCCTATGCATTCTATGATTCTATGGGCCGGCCCCAGCCCCAGCTCCAGCCCCGGCCAGGATGGGCACGAGGTGCCGGGGGCTGCGGCCCAGAGCGGAGCCGCTGCGGAGCAGCCGCGTCAGGACGGGGCAGCGCTGAGCCCCGAGCAGCAGGCGCGGGGCCCGGGGGCCTGCGCTGGCCTTAGCGCCAGGCTTCACTCCAGCCACGGCGATTCTGATATCTCCGCAAAGGCCCCGTTTGTGCCGCGTCGCCAACGTCGGCCTGGCTCGGCTCTCGTGTGAATGTGTCCTGATGTGCAGGCCCTGTTGGACGGGCCAGTGAATGTAAAGCAAAACTGTACAGATGGGGGAATTATACACATACAGCTCCTTGTTTCTTGTTGTTGTTTATTTTCCCCCGGAAAGTTTCTGTACTGAAACCTGCCGCCTGGAGTAAGAATTCTTTGGGGGTTGTTTATGTGCTGTCGGCACCTGTGTAAACCTCAAGCTGCTGCCAGCCTGAAACAGAGAAGCTGCTGCTTGTCCTGAGCAGTCCGAGGCCATGATCTTAACACCGATTTCTGCAGTTCTACTCCAATGTGTTCCCGTTTCTCCTGTCCCCTCCCTGAGTGGCACTTCCTGCCCTCAGGGTGCCAGCAAGGTTGTCTCACGGATTGTGCTGGGAGGCAGAGGGAGCTGGTGCATGGTGTTGAACAGAAATGCAGTTTTTAGTGTTGTAGGCCTATTCCCCAAGGTAGTGCTAAGGGTGTTGGGAGGGCCAAGAGAAGGGGCAGAGTAGGAGCAGCTGCTGCTGCTCCTGAAGACAGTTTCTCTGGGTCACAGCTTTGGTGGGAAACACTCCTCGACCGTCTAGAAATGAGCCAGGCTGAATGAGGGGGCTTTAGTCTTTCGAGGGGACTTGGAGATCAGCAAGTTACCGTGAGTTTCACAAAGTAAAGATGCTTCAGTGTCATTTAGCTGCAGCTGTGAGGCTGTTCGGGACTATGGATCCCTCACCTACCTGTGAGACAACGAACGTTACTCTGGTGCACAGAGGCAACTTTGTGCTGGATTTGGGGACAATGATGGTTGCAAGAAACCTCCTGCAGTCGTGGGCTTCCCCGCTGAGCTCCGCAGCGCTCGGTGACCCTTTGCTACCTGTGCTGGCTCTGCCCCTTCACAAAGTTACTCTGTGCCTCTGCTGGGACGTGTCCTCTCTGGAACGTGTGGACAGACGTGGTGCCGGGTAGAGCTGCCTGGCCAGGCAGAGCAGGGCGAATGTGACCCTAGGAGGACAGGCTTGGAAGCCACAGGGAGCCGCTGCAGCCAGAGCAGTGACCCCATAGAACAGACCCTGCGGAGTGCCACCGAGTTCAGCTGGGGCTACGCGGCACATGCAGCGCTCCAGCCGAGCAGCAGTGGATGGGTGGAGAAGCCACCCTGGTGGCTTAGAGCTTGTGTCCTCCAGAAATGGGCCGAGCCGAGAGGTTCTAGGCAGGGGGATGGTGTCTGAGGGCACAGGCAGAGACAGCAGCAGCGAAGCTGTGAACACGACCATGTGCGAGTCCCTTGGCAGCACTCTGGGGCAGGGCAGGACCATGTCCATGGGGCTGATGGCCCCAGCGTTGTAGGATCCTCTGATGATCATGAAATAAGTGATTGGCTTCCTTTTCTTGACAGCCCTCGGGCATGAGGCGGACATTTTCCCTATGTGATGGGGATTGTCCCTTCACAGGGAATCTGCTACAGCCAGGTTGTGACAGAAAGGGGTCTGATCCAGGAGGAGGCCAGGGCTGACAGCGAGGGACTTAGTCCCCAGTGTGTGGTGTGACCTGGCTCCCCACCGGCCTCTGCTCAGCTCAACTGTGGCTGCAGCCCTGGCCCGGGGGCACTCAATGGTCTGTCCTGGCCTCAGGGTGTGGAGCTGAAAAGGGCCAGGAGCAGCTCAGAGACAGCTCTGGCTGCTGCCAGGAGATGGAGGCAGTGGGGGCTGCCTCTGCTCAGGGCCCCGGCCCCCTCCTTGCACGGCCATCCTTCCT
Source organism: Tinamus guttatus (assembly GCF_059628265.1). NCBI lineage: Eukaryota > Metazoa > Chordata > Aves > Tinamiformes > Tinamidae > Tinamus > Tinamus guttatus. The sequence goes on along the minus strand of NW_028289234.1, from coordinate 128,645 downwards.
TTTCCAACCGCATCCTGCTTCTGGTTGGAATCAAACCTGCTCTCAAAACCCCGGCTGCTCTGCGGGCAATTCCAGGGCAGGGGATATGACCAAGGTTGCTCTTTAAGAGGTGACAGATTCGTAAGGGCAATGTGAAAAGTGGCACGTGTGGTGTCATCATGACAACGTGCAACTGCTCAATGCCCACGTGAGGTAACCTAGAGAAGCTCAAAATTCCAGAACTCTGCCTGAGTTCTGTTGACAGGTATCTACGAGCGACTGACAGCACAAAGAGGACAAGTAAGTTGGTTTTCCCCATCTTCACTGTTGCCTGTGAGCAATCCTGGCTCCATCCCTCGCTGCCCGTGTGTGCGTGCCGGGCAGTGCGCAGGCGTGACAGTGCAGGCAGGTGAGAGGAGCCCACTGACCTCGAGATACCCACAGCTTCCTTGAGGAGAGGGCCAACGTGGAGGCCGCTTTCGGGAACGGCCTCCTTGCAGCTTTAACTCATCAACGCTCTTCCCAGTGCGTCACATCCAAGCAATTTCTCTCTTTCTGTGTTGACCTTTGCAGGGTCCTTTGCCAGGATGGCCATTAAAAAGAGCCGTCTGATCTCTGTTGTTCTGGCGTTACTGCTCCTGGAGTCATTCATTGCCCGTCAGCTGGTCTTGTTCAAGGTCAGCTTGTCACCCGAGGCCAAGGTGAGCAGCACTGCAGAGCAGACATGTGGCACAGATGCTCCATGAGACAAGAGCTCATGTTAGGGCTTTGGAGTGTGTGGGGCTCGCTAGGATGAGTCTTGCAGGTGTGAGTCTTCTCCAGCCATGCCAAAATGCAGGCAGAAGAGAGAAGGCAGGGGCCCTGAAAGAGCCTTGCTGGAGCTGGGGCCAGCATGGGCCAGGCTGATCGAGCCCTCTGGCTGACTCTGAGCCCTTCATCTCAGACTCAAGACCAGACCTTGAAGGGCCCTGTCCTGTCACTGCTCTGCTCGACCATGCTTGAGACTGCCATAGCTTTGGGAGGGTCTCCGCTTTAAGAGCAATAAGAGCTGCTCTTTGGGACACCCTCTTGGGGACATCTTAGCTTTGACAAAGTGACCAGTCTCCTGGCAGGGCTGGGCTCCAGCCCCACCATCCCTGCTGCTCTTCCAGCCAGCCACGAGCTCTTCATTTGTGCTTCCAGGTGGACCGAGGGATGGACGCCGGCTCGTCCCACCCCACTCTGTTCATCATCAAAAGGGAGACAGGTGATGAGAACAACATGGCTGAGATCAGGCAGAGCTTTTTCTGTAATGTGCAGGGTCAGTATCCCCTCTGCGGTGGCCTTGATGCTGCCCTGGGTGTGTGTGTGTGTCTGTATGGCAGCTGGGGTGGCCTCATTTCCCTTTCCTTAGTGTGCCAAAGCGGGGCGTTTCTCATCCGAGTGACCTGACTCTCTTCCAGGGCCAGGCACATCAAGCTATGCCAACGATACTGCGAAAGCTCTGGAGTCCCTAAGAGAGTGGCTGGACAGAGCTCTGAAGGCCATTGCCACTGAGAAAGGGAGAGAGGTAGCAGCTTTTCTTGGAGCACCAGCAGGCAACAGGCTCCTGAGGTACTTGGCAGGCCCTGAGGAGAAGGGGAGGTGGCCAAGCTGCAGGCAGCTGCCAGCAGCCTGGCTAATGCGGCATCCTGCACGGGGCCGGCTGCGCCGAGCTCCCCAGCTGCCCTGAGCAAGGGAGCCCTGGCAGGAAGACAGCACAGTGGGGAGCCATGGCAGGACCTGAGCTGTACTGGCCCCTGTGCTGGGCCCTGGGGGCCCAGAGACAGACGCTGGCCTTTTTGGAAGCCCACGAGCACCAAGGATGCTGCTCTGCTTCTTGCCAAGCGGGAAATGCTCCGTGCTCTTGCTTTGCTCTTCCTTCTTCCTGCAACATAAGGCAGTGGTTCCCACCAGGGCACGCACTTTCTGCAGACGTGGTTGGGTGCTGGTAGGGGAGTGTGTTCAAGGTAGAATGCCAAAGGGCTGTTCTGCCACCTCATCTTGCTTTTCCCTAGGAAAAGCAAGGAGCACCTTGTACAAGCTAGAGAGCAGCAAACATCATTTCACAGCAACTGCTCAGGACCAAACGCTGCAATCTGTGAAAGTAGGAGGAAGCCAACTGCTTCCTTGGGTTCTCTGCATTGGGATTGTTTCACTGCATTTGTTTCTTGAATTTTGGATGCTTCTTAGGCAAAAGAACAACTCATCAGCAGATGAAAGCATGGAGGGAATTGCTAAGAGCATGAAGGATTTTGCCATGGATTTCCACGGGGTTGGAATCATCACACGGCAAGAGGAAAGAGCTTATGGCTGGATCAGCGTCACCTACCTAATCTATTCCTTCCCTGAGGTGAGAGAAGGCTGAAACAGCCACCCCTTCTTTGCACTGGGTGCTTGTTGGTTTGTGTGGTTGTTCCTTTCTTTCTTTTGGATCTTTCTTACCTTTTTAAACTCACTTAGCACAGAAGGAAAAGTCTGGGTCTTTGCACCTCAGGAATGATGTAGGAGAAGGAATTCTTTTATTAGGCTAAAGTGCAAGGGGAGGGAGAGAGCAGGGATGAGGGTTTTGCAGCTAAAAGATCAGGGCACATCCCCATGCCGTGTGGACACAGGGAAGAAAACCCCATGCTAACTAACACCGAGCACATCTGGAAAAGCCAAGGCCAAGCCGTGCCCTCAAGGACATCCCTTCTGCTTTATTCTGTTTGGCTCTGATCCAATCCAGTTGTGCTCTGGGAACCAGCTCACACATTTCCCCCTCCCTGCCCGCCAACGGCCACACCCCCCCCCCCAAAAAAAAAAAAAAACAAAAAAAAACAGCTGCCTTAAATGGGAGGAGAATGTGACTTGCACCCAGGACATAGGGCTGTCTTGGGATCCTCTTTCTGTCCTGTCTCGTCCTGGCAGAACTCCTGCTAACACGCAGATGTGCAGCTCAGCCCCGTGGCCAAGGCTCGTGGAGACCTCCTGCCTGGGGACACGCGCTGTGCCTGTGCCAGGCCTGGCACGCAGGGCCCCAGTGCTGCTAGGGGCATCTCTGTGCTAGAGCTGTCCTCACGATGCCCCCCTCTCTCCTTTGGCAGGCCGGGAGCACGGACGTCGGCTGGAGTCTGGGCTACGCGCTGGAGGTCGCCAACACCGTCCCACAGGAGGTGCTGCACTTGGTGTGGAAAAAACCCTCCGTGCGCGCTGCAGCCGTGGCCTTCGTGGGTCTCATTGTCGTGCACACGCAATGGCCATGTAGGAGCTGGGCTGCATCTCTAAGAGAGTAGGAGGGCATCGAGGCTGGACGGCTGACTTGGGCAGGGTGACTTATAAATATATAAATTAACTTATAAAACTTATAAATATATAAATTCATAAATATATAAAATATATTATAATAAATAGATAAATATTATAGAAATTATATTATAATAAATAAATAAATACATAATATAGAAATAAATGGCATTCTAAAGAATGCCTCCCAGAATGCATTAAAGAAATTCTCGTTCTTTTGCTCTTGAATCAAAAGGATTTTAATGTTGTTCGTTCCAGGTAAGGGGGGGTGCCGATGGTGGGAGCTGAGCCAAGGGCCCAGAACAAGGGCCTTGGCCATGGGGAGGTGCTCTGCAAAATGCAGCTCAGTCCCTGGTGTGTGGTGTGACCTGGCTCCGCACCGGCCTCTGCTCAGGTCGCCTGTGGCTGCAGCCCTGGCCCGGGGACGCTCAATGGCCTGTCCTGGCCTCAGAGTGTGGAGCTGAAAACCCAGCCTGGGAGCACCCCATTTCCCGGTCCTTGTGCACCCTCAGCTGTGACTGGGACCCCGGCACAGGCCACTGGGATTTCATTCCTGCTGTGGGTGCCACTGTCTGCTGAAGGGCACAGAGCAGCAGAGCAGTGGAAGAGGGAGGACAGGAGATGAGAAGGCTGAGCCGAACAGCAGGGAGCAGGAGGCAGCAAAGCCTCTGACTCAGGAGGGGACACAAACGCAGGGACAGCGACCCACATTCCAGCTCCTTTTCCCGCCCCCACCGCGCTCCCAGCCTTTCCACGGCCGCGCTCCCGCCGGCGGCTGCCGCTCCGGGCACTGTCCCCTTGCCCGGGACGGCAGAGCTGCTGCAGCCCCAGGGCCCGGCACACGGCCGCACTCGCAGCTATGGCCGCCCCCGGCGCAGAGCCCCCGGGCGCTGCCCCCGCCGCCCGCACCCGCTGCCCGCAGGGGAAGGGGCTTCGCGCTGCCAGGGATGCGCTCCAGGCGCCTGCGGAACCGGGAACCGGGGAAGCGGGAACCACTGCGGGAAGGGGGAGCTGGGGATTGCGGTCCCGGCCATGCGGGAACCAGAGCTCGGGGGCACCACGGACAGGGGCTCACGGGGACTGGGGGGAAGCGGGGACGGAGGCACCGTGGGAAGCAGGAAGAGAGTGACGGGAGCAGCGCGGCAAGGACGGACCGGGAACGGGAGGGACCGGGGGAAGGAGGAATCGGGGACCGGGGAAAGGGGGAATCGGGGACGCGGGGACCGGGCAATCGCGGTCCCAGCGACACCGGCGCTGGAACCGGGAGTGAGGAGAGCGCCCCGCGCCGGGAGCCACGGAGCTGCCGCTGACGTCATCACCCGGCGCCGAGCGCCGTCCCCGCCGCAGTGAGGCGCTCTGCGCCGGGAGCCACGGAGCTGCCGCTGACGTCATCACCCGGCGCCGAGCGACGTCCCCGCCGCAGTGAGGCGCTCAGCAGCCCCCGCCGACGGCCTCAGCACCTACTTCAGCACCATCGTGTCTGTGCGGCTCTGCTGGGATGGCGAGAACCACAGAATCACAGAACGCTGAAGGTTGGAAGGGACCTCTGGAGGTCATCTAGTCCAACCCCCTGCACACGCAGGGTTGCCTAGAGCACGTGGCACAGGACTGCATCCAAGCGGGTTTTGAAGATCTCCAGAGAAGGAAACTCCACAACCTCTCTGGGCAGCGTGTTCCAGCGCTCTGTCACCTTCACTGTTAAGAAATTTTTCCTTAAGTTCATGTGCAACTTATGGTGCTTCAGTTTGTGGCCATTACCTCTAGTTCTGTCGGTGGCCACCAGGGAAAAGAGGCCAGCACCATCCTCCTCACTGCCTCCCTTGAGGTACTTATATACACTGATTAGATCCCCTCTCAGCCTTCTCTTCTCCAGGCTGAACAGGCCCAGCTCCCTCAGCGTCTCCTCATGGGGCAGATGTTCCAGGCCCCTGATCATCCTTGTGGCCCTGCGCTGGACTCTCTCCAGCAGCTCCACATCTCTCTTGTACTGTGGAGCCCAGAACTGGACACAATACTCCAGATGCGGCCTCACCAGGGCTCAGTAGAGGGGCAGGATCACCGCCCTCGACCTGCTGGAGATGCTCTTCTTAATGCACCCTAGGATCCCATTGGCCTTCTTGGCCACAAGGGCACACTGCTGCCTCATGGTCAACTTATCCTCCACCATGACGCCCAGGTCCCTCTCTGCAGAGCTGCTCTCCAGAAGGTCGGTCCCCAGCCTGTGCTGGTGTCTGGGGTTTTTCCTCCCCAGCTGCAGAACCTTGCACTTGGCCTTGTTGAATTGCATGAGGTTTTTCACCGCCCAGTTGTCCAGTCTGTCCAGGTCCCTCTGGATGGCAGCGCAGCCCTCTGGGGTATTGGCTACTTCTCCCAGTTCGTAATCATCAGCAAACTTGCTGAGGGAGCACTCTGTGCCTTCATCCAGGTCATTGATGAATAAACTGAACAGGACTGGACCAAGGACTGACCCCTGGGGGACCCCGCTAGCTACAGGCCTCCAACCAGACTCGGCACCGCAGATCACCACCCTCTGAGCTCTGCCATCCAGCCAGTTCCTAATCCACCAAGAGCTTGCCTAGGAGGATGTTGTGATGGATGGTGTCAGAAGCCTTGGTGAAGTCGAGAAAGGCAACATCCACCGCTCTCCCCTCATCTATCCAGCTGGTCATTCCATCATAGAAGGCTATCAGATTAGTCAAGCAAGATTTCCCCTTGGTGAATCCATGCTGACTACTCCTGAGCACCTTCTTGTCCTCCACGTGCCCGGAGACAACAGCCAGTATGAGCCGTTCCATCACTTTTCCGGGGACAGAGGTGAGGCTCACTGGCCTGGAGTTGCCTGGATCCTCCTTCTTGCCTTTTTTGAAGACTGGCGTGACATTGGCCTTCTTCCAGTCTTCTGGCACCTCCCCCATTCTCCAGCATCTTTGAAAGATGCTGAAGAGTGGCTTAGCTATGACATCTGCCATCTCCCGCAGCACTCTGGGGTGCATCCCATCAGGGCCCATGGATTTGTGGGTATCGAGTTTCCTTAGGTGCTCTCTGACCCAATCTTCCTCTACTCAGGGGGAGTCTTCCTCTCTCCAGGCTTCTTCTCTTGTCCCTAGGGCCTGGGGCTCTAAAGGGCTGCCCTTGGTAAACACCAAAGCAAAGAGGGCATTCAGCAAATCTGCTTTTTCTGTGTTATTTGTAACCAGGGTGCCCATCCCGTTCACCAGCGGACCCACGTTTTCCCTGCTCTTCCTTTTGCTGAGAAGCGGCTGGCCGTGCTGCGGCGGCTCTGGGTGCTCACCGTGCTGGGCCTCCAGTTCGTCTTCGAGCTGCTGCTGTGCCACAAGCTGGCAGAGGGCACGCGCGAGCTCTGGTACGGGCTGGTCATGGCGCCCGTCTTCATCCAGCTGCAGCTGCTGCTGCTCCGCGCCTGCCGCGTGAACTGAGGGGCGACGCGGATGGCTGGGGACTGACCTTCTGGAGAGCAGCTCTGCGGAGAAAGACCTGGGTGTCATGGTGGACGACAAGTTGACCATGAGGCAGCAGTGTGCCCTCGTGGCCAAGAAGGCCAATGGGATCCTGGGGTGCATTAAGAGTGTCTCCAGCAGGTCGAGGGAGGTGATCCTGCCCCTCTACTCAGCCCTGGTGAGGCCTCATCTGGAGTATTGTGTCCAGTTCTGGGCTCCACAGTATAAGAGGGATGTGGAGCTGCTGGAGAGAGTCCAGCGCAGGGCCACAAGGATGATCAGGGGCCTGGAACATCTGCCCTACGAGGAGAGGCTGAGGGAGCTGGGTCTGTTCAGCCCGGAGAAGAGAAGGCTGAGAGGGGATCTAATCAGTGTATATAAGTACCTCAAGGGAGGGAGTGCAGAGGATGGTGCTGGTCTCTTTTCCCTGGTGGCCACCGACAGAACTAGAGGTAATGGCCACAAACTGAAGCACCAAAAGTTCCACAGGAACTTAAGGAAAAATTTCTTAACAGTAAGGTGACAGAGCACTGGAACAGGCTGCCCAGAGAGGTTGTGGAGTCTCCTTCCCTGGAGATCTTCAAAACCCGCTTGGACGCATTCCTGTGCCACGTGCTTTAGGTGACCCTGCGTGTGCAAGGGGGTTGGACTAGATGATCTCTAGAGGTCCCTTCCAACCCTATGCATTCTATGATTCTATGGGCCGGCCCCAGCCCCAGCTCCAGCCCCGGCCAGGATGGGCACGAGGTGCCGGGGGCTGCGGCCCAGAGCGGAGCCGCTGCGGAGCAGCCGCGTCAGGACGGGGCAGCGCTGAGCCCCGAGCAGCAGGCGCGGGGCCTGGGGGCCTGCGCTGGCCTTAGCGCCAGGCTTCACTCCAGCCACGGCGATTCTGATATCTCCGCAAAGGCCCCGTTTGTGCCGCGTCGCCAACGTCGGCCTGGCTCGGCTCTCGTGTGAATGTGTCCTGATGTGCAGGCCCTGTTGGACGGGCCAGTGAATGTAAAGCAAAACTGTACAGATGGGGGAATTATACACATACAGCTCCTTGTTTCTTGTTGTTGTTTATTTTCCCCCGGAAAGTTTCTGTACTGAAACCTGCCGCCTGGAGTAAGAATTCTTTGGGGGTTGTTTATGTGCTGTCGGCACCTGTGTAAACCTCAAGCTGCTGCCAGCCTGAAACAGAGAAGCTGCTGCTTGTCCTGAGCAGTCCGAGGCCATGATCTTAACACCGATTTCTGCAGTTCTACTCCAATGTGTTCCCGTTTCTCCTGTCCCCTCCCTGAGTGGCACTTCCTGCCCTCAGGGTGCCAGCAAGGTTGTCTCACGGATTGTGCTGGGAGGCAGAGGGAGCTGGTGCATGGTGTTGAACAGAAATGCAGTTTTTAGTGTTGTAGGCCTATTCCCCAAGGTAGTGCTAAGGGTGTTGGGAGGGCCAAGAGAAGGGGCAGAGTAGGAGCAGCTGCTGCTGCTCCTGAAGACAGTTTCTCTGGGTCACAGCTTTGGTGGGAAACACTCCTCGACCGTCTAGAAATGAGCCAGGCTGAATGAGGGGGCTTTAGTCTTTCGAGGGGACTTGGAGATCAGCAAGTTACCGTGAGTTTCACAAAGTAAAGATGCTTCGGTGTCATTTAGCTGCAGCTGTGAGGCTGTTCGGGACTATGGATCCCTCACCTACCTGTGAGACAACGAACGTTACTCTGGTGCACAGAGGCAACTTTGTGCTGGATTTGGGGACAATGATGGTTGCAAGAAACCTCCTGCAGTCGTGGGCTTCCCCGCTGAGCTCCGCAGCGCTCGGTGACCCTTTGCTACCTGTGCTGGCTCTGCCCCTTCACAAAGTTACTCTGTGCCTCTGCTGGGACGTGTCCTCTCTGGAACGTGTGGACAGACGTGGTGCCGGGTAGAGCTGCCTGGCCAGGCAGAGCAGGGCGAATGTGACCCTAGGAGGACAGGCTTGGAAGCCACAGGGAGCCGCTGCAGCCAGAGCAGTGACCCCATAGAACAGACCCTGCGGAGTGCCACCGAGTTCAGCTGGGGCTACGCGGCACATGCAGCGCTCCAGCCGAGCAGCAGTGGATGGGTGGAGAAGCCACCCTGGTGGCTTAGAGCTTGTGTCCTCCAGAAATGGGCCGAGCCGAGAGGTTCTAGGCAGGGGGATGGTGTCTGAGGGCACAGGCAGAGACAGCAGCAGCGAAGCTGTGAACACGACCATGTGCGAGTCCCTTGGCAGCACTCTGGGGCAGGGCAAGACCATGTCCATGGGGCTGATGGCCCCAGCGTTGTAGGATCCTCTGATGATCATGAAATAAGTGATTGGCTTCCTTTTCTTGACAGCCCTCGGGCATGAGGCGGACATTTTCCCTATGTGATGGGGATTGTCCCTTCACAGGGAATCTGCTACAGCCAGGTTGTGACAGAAAGGGGTCTGATCCAGGAGGAGGCCAGGGCTGACAGCGAGGGACTTAGTCCCCAGTGTGTGGTGTGACCTGGCTCCCCACCGGCCTCTGCTCAGCTCAACTGTGGCTGCAGCCCTGGCCCGGGGGCACTCAATGGTCTGTCCTGGCCTCAGGGTGTGGAGCTGAAAAGGGCCAGGAGCAGCTCAGAGACAGCTCTGGCTGCTGCCAGGAGATGGAGGCAGTGGGGGCTGCCTCTGCTCAGGGCCCCGGCCCCCTCCTTGCACGGCCATCCTTCCTTTTCCAACCGCATCCTGCTTCTGGTTGGAATCAAACCTGCTCTCAAAACCCCGGCTGCTCTGCGGGCAATTCCAGGGCAGGGGATATGACCAAGGTTGCTCTTTAAGAGGTGACAGATTCGTAAGGGCAATGTGAAAAGTGGCACGTGTGGTGTCATCATGACAACGTGCAACTGCTCAATGCCCACGTGAGGTAACCTAGAGAAGCTCAAAATTCCAGAACTCTGCCTGAGTTCTGTTGACAGGTATCTACGAGCGACTGACAGCACAAAGAGGACAAGTAAGTTGGTTTTCCCCATCTTCACTGTTGCCTGTGAGCAATCCTGGCTCCATCCCTCGCTGCCCGTGTGTGCGTGCCGGGCAGTGCGCAGGCGTGACAGTGCAGGCAGGTGAGAGGAGCCCACTGACCTCGAGATACCCACAGCTTCCTTGAGGAGAGGGCCAACGTGGAGGCCGCTTTCGGGAACGGCCTCCTTGCAGCTTTAACTCATCAATGCTCTTCCCAGTGCGTCACATCCAAGCAATTTCTCTCTTTCTGTGTTGACCTTTGCAGGGTCCTTTGCCAGGATGGCCATTAAAAAGAGCCGTCTGATCTCTGTTGTTCTGGCGTTACTGCTCCTGGAGTCATTCATTGCCCGTCAGCTGGTCTTGTTCAAGGTCAGCTTGTCACCCGAGGCCAAGGTGAGCAGCACTGCAGAGCAGACATGTGGCACAGATGCTCCATGAGACAAGAGCTCATGTTAGGGCTTTGGAGTGTGTGGGGCTCGCTAGGATGAGTCTTGCAGGTGTGAGTCTTCTCCAGCCATGCCAAAATGCAGGCAGAAGAGAGAAGGCAGGGGCCCTGAAAGAGCCTTGCTGGAGCTGGGGCCAGCATGGGCCAGGCTGATCAAGCCCTCTGGCTGACTCTGAGCCCTTCATCTCAGACTCAAGACCAGACCTTGAAGGGCCCTGTCCTGTCACTGCTCTGCTCGACCATGCTTGAGACTGCCATAGCTTTGGGAGGGTCTCCGCTTTAAGAGCAATAAGAGCTGCTCTTTGGGACACCCTCTTGGGGACATCTTAGCTTTGACAAAGTGACCAGTCTCCTGGCAGGGCTGGGCTCCAGCCCCACCATCCCTGCTGCTCTTCCAGCCAGCCACGAGCTCTTCATTTGTGCTTCCAGGTGGACCGAGGGATGGACGCCGGCTCGTCCCACCCCACTCTGTTCATCATCAAAAGGGAGACAGGTGATGAGAACAACATGGCTGAGATCAGGCAGAGCTTTTTCTGTAATGTGCAGGGTCAGTATCCCCTCTGCGGTGGCCTTGATGCTGCCCTGGGTGTGTGTGTGTGTCTGTATGGCAGCTGGGGTGGCCTCATTTCCCTTTCCTTAGTGTGCCAAAGCGGGGCGTTTCTCATCCGAGTGACCTGACTCTCTTCCAGGGCCAGGCACATCAAGCTATGCCAACGATACTGCGAAAGCTCTGGAGTCCCTAAGAGAGTGGCTGGACAGAGCTCTGAAGGCCATTGCCACTGAGAAAGGGAGAGAGGTAGCAGCTTTTCTTGGAGCACCAGCAGGCAGCAGGCTCCTGAGGTACTTGGCAGGCCCTGAGGAGAAGGGGAGGTGGCCAAGCTGCAGGCAGCTGCCAGCAGCCTGGCTAATGCGGCATCCTGCACGGGGCCGGCTACGCCGAGCTCCCCAGCTGCCCTGAGCAAGGGAGCCCTGGCAGGAAGACAGCACAGTGGGGAGCCATGGCAGGACCTGAGCTGTACTGGCCCCTGTGCTGGGCCCTGGGGGCCCAGAGACAGACGCTGGCCTTTTTGGAAGCCCACGAGCACCAAGGATGCTGCTCTGCTTCTTGCCAAGCGGGAAATGCTCCGTGCTCTTGCTTTGCTCTTCCTTCTTCCTGCAACATAAGGCAGTGGTTCCCACCAGGGCACGCACTTTCTGCAGACGTGGTTGGGTGCTGGTAGGGGAGTGTGTTCAAGGTAGAATGCCAAAGGGCTGTTCTGCCACCTCATCTTGCTTTTCCCTAGGAAAAGCAAGGAGCACCTTGTACAAGCTAGAGAGCAGCAAACATCATTTCACAGCAACTGCTCAGGACCAAACGCTGCAATCTGTGAAAGTAGGAGGAAGCCAACTGCTTCCTTGGGTTCTCTGCATTGGGATTGTTTCACTGCATTTGTTTCTTGAATTTTGGATGCTTCTTAGGCAAAAGAACAACTCATCAGCAGATGAAAGCATGGAGGGAATTGCTAAGAGCATGAAGGATTTTGCCATGGATTTCCACGGGGTTGGAATCATCACACGGCAAGAGGAAAGAGCTTATGGCTGGATCAGCGTCACCTACCTAATCTATTCCTTCCCTGAGGTGAGAGAAGGCTGAAACAGCCACCCCTTCTTTGCACTGGGTGCTTGTTGGTTTGTGTGGTTGTTCCTTTCTTTCTTTTGGATCTTTCTTACCTTTTTAAACTCACTTAGCACAGAAGGAAAAGTCTGGGTCTTTGCACCTCAGGAATGATGTAGGAGAAGGAATTCTTTTATTAGGCTAAAGTGCAAGGGGAGGGAGAGAGCAGGGATGAGGGTTTTGCAGCTAAAAGATCAGGGCACATCCCCATGCCGTGTGGACACAGGGAAGAAAACCCCATGCTAACTAACACCGAGCACATCTGGAAAAGCCAAGGCCAAGCCGTGCCCTCAAGGACATCCCTTCTGCTTTATTCTGTTTGGCTCTGATCCAATCCAGTTGTGCTCTGGGAACCAGCTCACACATTTCCCCCTCCCTGCCCGCCAACGGCCACACCCCCCCCCCCCAAAAAAAAAAAACCAAAAAAAAACAGCTGCCTTAAATGGGAGGAGAATGTGACTTGCACCCAGGACATAGGGCTGTCTTGGGATCCTCTTTCTGTCCTGTCTCGTCCTGGCAGAACTCCTGCTAACACGCAGATGTGCAGCTCAGCCCCGTGGCCAAGGCTCGTGGAGACCTCCTGCCTGGGGACACGCGCTGTGCCTGTGCCAGGCCTGGCACGCAGGGCCCCAGTGCTGCTAGGGGCATCTCTGTGCTAGAGCTGTCCTCACGATGCCCCCCTCTCTCCTTTGGCAGGCCGGGAGCACGGACGTCAGCTGGAGTCTGGGCTACGCGCTGGAGGTCGCCAACACCGTCCCACAGGAGGTGCTGCACTTGGTGTGGAAAAAACCCTCCGTGCGCGCTGCAGCCGTGGCCTTCGTGGGTCTCATTGTCGTGCACACGCAATGGCCATGTAGGAGCTGGGCTGCATCTCTAAGAGAGTAGGAGGGCATCGAGGCTGGACGGCTGACTTGGGCAGGGTGACTTATAAATATATAAATTAACTTATAAAACTTATAAATATATAAATTCATAAATATATAAAATATATTATAATAAATAGATAAATATTATAGAAATTATATTATAATAAATAAATAAATACATAATATAGAAATAAATGGCATTCTAAAGAATGCCTCCCAGAATGCATTAAAGAAATTCTCGTTCTTTTGCTCTTGAATCAAAAGGATTTTAATGTTGTTCGTTCCAGGTAAGGGGGGGTGCCGATGGTGGGAGCTGAGCCAAGGGCCCAGAACAAGGGCCTTGGCCATGGGGAGGTGCTCTGCAAAATGCAGCTCAGTCCCTGGTGTGTGGTGTGACCTGGCTCCGCACCGGCCTCTGCTCAGGTCGCCTGTGGCTGCAGCCCTGGCCCGGGGACGCTCAATGGCCTGTCCTGGCCTCAGAGTGTGGAGCTGAAAACCCAGCCTGGGAGCACCCCATTTCCCGGTCCTTGTGCACCCTCAGCTGTGACTGGGAGCCCGGCACAGGCCACTGGGATTTCATTCCTGCTGTGGGTGCCACTGTCTGCTGAAGGGCACAGAGCAGCAGAGCAGTGGAAGAGGGAGGACAGGAGATGAGAAGGCTGAGCCGAACAGCAGGGAGCAGGAGGCAGCAAAGCCTCTGACTCAGGAGGGGACACAAACGCAGGGACAGTGACCCACATTCCTGCTCCTTTTCCCGCCCCCACCGCGCTCCCAGCCTTTCCACGGCCGCGCTCCCGCCGGCGGCTGCCGCTCCGGGCACTGTCCCCTTGCCCGGGACGGCAGAGCTGCTGCAGCCCCAGGGCCCGGCACACGGCCGCACTCGCAGCTATGGCCGCCCCCGGCGCAGAGCCCCCGGGCGCTGCCCCCGCCGCCCGCACCCGCTGCCCGCAGGGGAAGGGGCTTCGCGCTGCCAGGGATGCGCTCCAGGCGCCTGCGGAACCGGGAACCGGGGAAGCGGGAACCACTGCGGGAAGGGGGAGCTGGGGATTGCGGTCCCGGCCATGCGGGAACCAGAGCTCGGGGGCACCACGGACAGGGGCTCACGGGGACTGGGGGGAAGCGGGGACGGAGGCACCGTGGGAAGCAGGAAGAGAGTGACGGGAGCAGCGCGGCAAGGACGGACCGGGGACGGGAGGGACCGGGGGAAGGAGGAATCGGGGACCGGGGAAAGGGGGAATCGGGGACGCGGGGACCGGGCAATCGCGGTCCCAGCGACACCGGCGCTGGAACCGGGAGTGAGGAGAGCGCCCCGCGCCGGGAGCCACGGAGCTGCCGCTGACGTCATCACCCGGCGCCGAGCGACGTCCCCGCCGCAGTGAGGCGCTCAGCAGCCCCCGCCGACGGCCTCAGCACCTACTTCAGCACCATCGTGTCTGTGCGGCTCTGCTGGGATGGCGAGAACCACAGAATCACAGAACGCTGAAGGTTGGAAGGGACCTCTGGAGGTCATCTAGTCCAACCCCCTGCACACGCAGGGTTGCCTAGAGCACGTGGCACAGGACTGCATCCAAGCGGGTTTTGAAGATCTCCAGAGAAGGAAACTCCACAACCTCTCTGGGCAGCGTGTTCCAGCGCTCTGTCACCTTCACTGTTAAGAAATTTTTCCTTAAGTTCATGTGCAACTTATGGTGCTTCAGTTTGTGGCCATTACCTCTAGTTCTGTCGGTGGCCACCAGGGAAAAGAGGCCAGCACCATCCTCCTCACTGCCTCCCTTGAGGTACTTATATACACTGATTAGATCCCCTCTCAGCCTTCTCTTCTCCAGGCTGAACAGGCCCAGCTCCCTCAGCGTCTCCTCATGGGGCAGATGTTCCAGGCCCCTGATCATCCTTGTGGCCCTGCGCTGGACTCTCTCCAGCAGCTCCACATCTCTCTTGTACTGTGGAGCCCAGAACTGGACACAATACTCCAGATGCGGCCTCACCAGGGCTCAGTAGAGGGGCAGGATCACCGCCCTCGACCTGCTGGAGATGCTCTTCTTAATGCACCCTAGGATCCCATTGGCCTTCTTGGCCACAAGGGCACACTGCTGCCTCATGGTCAACTTATCCTCCACCATGACGCCCAGGTCCCTCTCTGCAGAGCTGCTCTCCAGAAGGTCGGTCCCCAGCCTGTGCTGGTGTCTGGGGTTTTTCCTCCCCAGCTGCAGAACCTTGCACTTGGCCTTGTTGAATTGCATGAGGTTTTTCACCGCCCAGTTGTCCAGTCTGTCCAGGTCCCTCTGGATGGCAGCGCAGCCCTCTGGGGTATTGGCTACTTCTCCCAGTTCGTAATCATCAGCAAACTTGCTGAGGGAGCACTCTGTGCCTTCATCCAGGTCATTGATGAATAAACTGAACAGGACTGGACCAAGGACTGACCCCTGGGGGACCCCGCTAGCTACAGGCCTCCAACCAGACTCGGCACCGCAGATCACCACCCTCTGAGCTCTGCCATCCAGCCAGTTCCTAATCCACCTCACTGTGCACTCATCTATCCCACACTTCCAGAGCTTGCCTAGGAGGATGTTGTGATGGATGGTGTCAGAAGCCTTGGTGAAGTCGAGAAAGGCAACATCCACCGCTCTCCCCTCATCTATCCAGCTGGTCATTCCATCATAGAAGGCTATCAGATTAGTCAAGCAAGATTTCCCCTTGGTGAATCCATGCTGACTACTCCTGAGCACCTTCTTGTCCTCCACGTGCCCGGAGACAACAGCCAGTATGAGCCGTTCCATCACTTTTCCGGGGACAGAGGTGAGGCTCACTGGCCTGGAGTTGCCTGGATCCTCCTTCTTGCCTTTTTTGAAGACTGGCGTGACATTGGCCTTCTTCCAGTCTTCTGGCACCTCCCCCATTCTCCAGCATCTTTGAAAGATGCTGAAGAGTGGCTTAGCTATGACATCTGCCATCTCCCGCAGCACTCTGGGGTGCATCCCATCAGGGCCCATGGATTTGTGGGTATCGAGTTTCCTTAGGTGCTCTCTGACCCAATCTTCCTCTACTCAGGGGGAGTCTTCCTCTCTCCAGGCTTCTTCTCTTGTCCCTAGGGCCTGGGGCTCTAAAGGGCTGCCCTTGGTAAACACCAAAGCAAAGAGGGCATTCAGCAAATCTGCTTTTTCTGTGTTATTTGTAACCAGGGTGCCCATCCCGTTCACCAGCGGACCCACGTTTTCCCTGCTCTTCCTTTTGCTGAGAAGCGGCTGGCCGTGCTGCGGCGGCTCTGGGTGCTCACCGTGCTGGGGCTCCAGTTCGTCTTCGAGCTGCTGCTGTGCCACAAGCTGGCAGAGGGCACGCGCGAGCTCTGGTACGGGCTGGTCATGGCGCCCGTCTTCATCCAGCTGCAGCTGCTGCTGCTCCGCGCCTGCCGCGTGAACTGAGGGGCGACGCGGATGGCTGGGGACTGACCTTCTGGAGAGCAGCTCTGCGGAGAAAGACCTGGGTGTCATGGTGGACGACAAGTTGACCATGAGGCAGCAGTGTGCCCTCGTGGCCAAGAAGGCCAATGGGATCCTGGGGTGCATTAAGAGTGTCTCCAGCAGGTCGAGGGAGGTGATCCTGCCCCTCTACTCAGCCCTGGTGAGGCCTCATCTGGAGTATTGTGTCCAGTTCTGGGCTCCACAGTATAAGAGGGATGTGGAGCTGCTGGAGAGAGTCCAGCGCAGGGCCACAAGGATGATCAGGGGCCTGGAACATCTGCCCTACGAGGAGAGGCTGAGGGAGCTGGGTCTGTTCAGCCTGGAGAAGAGAAGGCTGAGAGGGGATCTAATCAGTGTATATAAGTACCTCAAGGGAGGGAGTGCAGAGGATGGTGCTGGTCTCTTTTCCCTGGTGGCCACCGACAGAACTAGAGGTAATGGCCACAAACTGAAGCACCAAAAGTTCCACAGGAACTTAAGGAAAAAATTCTTAACAGTAAGGTGACAGAGCACTGGAACAGGCTGCCCAGAGAGGTTGTGGAGTCTCCTTCCCTGGAGATCTTCAAAACCCGCTTGGACGCATTCCTGTGCCACGTGCTTTAGGTGACCCTGCGTGTGCAAGGGGGTTGGACTAGATGATCTCTAGAGGTCCCTTCCAACCCTATGCATTCTATGATTCTATGGGCCGGCCCCAGCCCCAGCTCCAGCCCCGGCCAGGATGGGCACGAGGTGCCGGGGGCTGCGGCCCAGAGCGGAGCCGCTGCGGAGCAGCCGCGTCAGGACGGGGCAGCGCTGAGCCCCGAGCAGCAGGCGCGGGGCCCGGGGGCCTGCGCTGGCCTTAGCGCCAGGCTTCACTCCAGCCACGGCGATTCTGATATCTCCGCAAAGGCCCCGTTTGTGCCGCGTCGCCAACGTCGGCCTGGCTCGGCTCTCGTGTGAATGTGTCCTGATGTGCAGGCCCTGTTGGACGGGCCAGTGAATGTAAAGCAAAACTGTACAGATGGGGGAATTATACACATACAGCTCCTTGTTTCTTGTTGTTGTTTATTTTCCCCCGGAAAGTTTCTGTACTGAAACCTGCCGCCTGGAGTAAGAATTCTTTGGGGGTTGTTTATGTGCTGTCGGCACCTGTGTAAACCTCAAGCTGCTGCCAGCCTGAAACAGAGAAGCTGCTGCTTGTCCTGAGCAGTCCGAGGCCATGATCTTAACACCGATTTCTGCAGTTCTACTCCAATGTGTTCCCGTTTCTCCTGTCCCCTCCCCGAGTGGCACTTCCTGCCCTCAGGGTGCCAGCAAGGTTGTCTCACGGATTGTGCTGGGAGGCAGAGGGAGCTGGTGCATGGTGTTGAACAGAAATGCAGTTTTTAGTGTTGTAGGCCTATTCCCCAAGGTAGTGCTAAGGGTGTTGGGAGGGCCAAGAGAAGGGGCAGAGTAGGAGCAGCTGCTGCTGCTCCTGAAGACAGTTTCTCTGGGTCACAGCTTTGGTGGGAAACACTCCTCGACCGTCTAGAAATGAGCCAGGCTGAATGAGGGGGCTTTAGTCTTTCGAGGGGACTTGGAGATCAGCAAGTTACCGTGAGTTTCACAAAGTAAAGATGCTTCAGTGTCATTTAGCTGCAGCTGTGAGGCTGTTCAGGACTATGGATCCCTCACCTACCTGTGAGACAACGAACGTTACTCTGGTGCACAGAGGCAACTTTGTGCTGGATTTGGGGACAATGATGGTTGCAAGAAACCTCCTGCAGTCGTGGGCTTCCCCGCTGAGCTCCGCAGCGCTCGGTGACCCTTTGCTACCTGTGCTGGCTCTGCCCCTTCACAAAGTTACTCTGTGCCTCTGCTGGGACGTGTCCTCTCTGGAACGTGTGGACAGACGTGGTGCCGGGTAGAGCTGCCTGGCCAGGCAGAGCAGGGCGAATGTGACCCTAGGAGGACAGGCTTGGAAGCCACAGGGAGCCGCTGCAGCCAGAGCAGTGACCCCATAGAACAGACCCTGCGGAGTGCCACCGAGTTCAGCTGGGGCTACGCGGCACATGCAGCGCTCCAGCCGAGCAGCAGTGGATGGGTGGAGAAGCCACCCTGGTGGCTTAGAGCTTGTGTCCTCCAGAAATGGGCCGAGCCGAGAGGTTCTAGGCAGGGGGATGGTGTCTGAGGGCACAGGCAGAGACAGCAGCAGCGAAGCTGTGAACACGACCATGTGCGAGTCCCTTGGCAGCACTCTGGGGCAGGGCAGGACCATGTCCATGGGGCTGATGGCCCCAGCGTTGTAGGATCCTCTGATGATCATGAAATAAGTGATTGGCTTCCTTTTCTTGACAGCCCTCGGGCATGAGGCGGACATTTTCCCTATGTGATGGGGATTGTCCCTTCACAGGGAATCTGCTACAGCCAGGTTGTGACAGAAAGGGGTCTGATCCAGGAGGAGGCCAGGGCTGACAGCGAGGGACTTAGTCCCCAGTGTGTGGTGTGACCTGGCTCCCCACCGGCCTCTGCTCAGCTCAACTGTGGCTGCAGCCCTGGCCCGGGGACACTCAATGGTCTGTCCTGGCCTCAGGGTGTGGAGCTGAAAAGGGCCAGGAGCAGCTCAGAGACAGCTCTGGCTGCTGCCAGGAGATGGAGGCAGTGGGGGCTGCCTCTGCTCAGGGCCCCGGCCCCCTCCTTGCACGGCCATCCTTCCTTTTCCAACCGCATCCTGCTTCTGGTTGGAATCAAACCTGCTCTCAAAACCCCGGCTGCTCTGCGGGCAATTCCAGGGCAGGGGATATGACCAAGGTTGCTCTTTAAGAGGTGACAGATTCGTAAGGGCAATGTGAAAAGTGGCACGTGTGGTGTCATCATGACAACGTGCAACTGCTCAATGCCCACGTGAGGTAACCTAGAGAAGCTCAAAATTCCAGAACTCTGCCTGAGTTCTGTTGACAGGTATCTACGAGCGACTGACAGCACAAAGAGGACAAGTAAGTTGGTTTTCCCCATCTTCACTGTTGCCTGTGAGCAATCCTGGCTCCATCCCTCGCTACCCGTGTGTGCGTGCCGGGCAGTGCGCAGGCGTGACAGTGCAGGCAGGTGAGAGGAGCCCACTGACCTCGAGATACCCACAGCTTCCTTGAGGAGAGGGCCAACGTGGAGGCCGCTTTCGGGAACGGCCTCCTTGCAGCTTTAACTCATCAACGCTCTTCCCAGTGCGTCACATCCAAGCAATTTCTCTCTTTCTGTGTTGACCTTTGCAGGGTCCTTTGCCAGGATGGCCATTAAAAAGAGCCGTCTGATCTCTGTTGTTCTGGCGTTACTGCTCCTGGAGTCATTCATTGCCCGTCAGCTGGTCTTGTTCAAGGTCAGCTTGTCACCCGAGGCCAAGGTGAGCAGCACTGCAGAGCAGACATGTGGCACAGATGCTCCATGAGACAAGAGCTCATGTTAGGGCTTTGGAGTGTGTGGGGCTCGCTAGGATGAGTCTTGCAGGTGTGAGTCTTCTCCAGCCATGCCAAAATGCAGGCAGAAGAGAGAAGGCAGGGGCCCTGAAAGAGCCTTGCTGGAGCTGGGGCCAGCATGGGCCAGGCTGATCGAGCCCTCTGGCTGACTCTGAGCCCTTCATCTCAGACTCAAGACCAGACCTTGAAGGGCCCTGTCCTGTCACTGCTCTGCTCGACCATGCTTGAGACTGCCATAGCTTTGGGAGGGTCTCCGCTTTAAGAGCAATAAGAGCTGCTCTTTGGGACACCCTCTTGGGGACATCTTAGCTTTGACAAAGTGACCAGTCTCCTGGCAGGGCTGGGCTCCAGCCCCACCATCCCTGCTGCTCTTCCAGCCAGCCACGAGCTCTTCATTTGTGCTTCCAGGTGGACCGAGGGATGGACGCCGGCTCGTCCCACCCCACTCTGTTCATCATCAAAAGGGAGACAGGTGATGAGAACAACATGGCTGAGATCAGGCAGAGCTTTTTCTGTAATGTGCAGGGTCAGTATCCCCTCTGCGGTGGCCTTGATGCTGCCCTGGGGGTGTGTGTGTGTCTGTATGGCAGCTGGGGTGGCCTCATTTCCCTTTCCTTAGTGTGCCAAAGCGGGGCGTTTCTCATCCGAGTGACCTGACTCTCTTCCAGGGCCAGGCACATCAAGCTATGCCAACGATACTGCGAAAGCTCTGGAGTCCCTAAGAGAGTGGCTGGACAGAGCTCTGAAGGCCATTGCCACTGAGAAAGGGAGAGAGGTAGCAGCTTTTCTTGGAGCACCAGCAGGCAGCAGGCTCCTGAGGTACTTGGCAGGCCCTGAGGAGAAGGGGAGGTGGCCAAGCTGCAGGCAGCTGCCAGCAGCCTGGCTAATGCGGCATCCTGCACGGGGCCGGCTGCGCCGAGCTCCCCAGCTGCCCTGAGCAAGGGAGCCCTGGCAGGAAGACAGCACAGTGGGGAGCCATGGCAGGACCTGAGCTGTACTGGCCCCTGTGCTGGGCCCTGGGGGCCCAGAGACAGACGCTGGCCTTTTTGGAAGCCCACGAGCACCAAGCATGCTGCTCTGCTTCTTGCCAAGCGGGAAATGCTCCGTGCTCTTGCTTTGCTCTTCCTTCTTCCTGCAACATAAGGCAGTGGTTCCCACCAGGGCACGCACTTTCTGCAGACGTGGTTGGGTGCTGGTAGGGGAGTGTGTTCAAGGTAGAATGCCAAAGGGCTGTTCTGCCACCTCATCTTGCTTTTCCCTAGGAAAAGCAAGGAGCACCTTGTACAAGCTAGAGAGCAGCAAACATCATTTCACAGCAACTGCTCAGGACCAAACGCTGCAATCTGTGAAAGTAGGAGGAAGCCAACTGCTTCCTTGGGTTCTCTGCATTGGGATTGTTTCACTGCATTTGTTTCTTGAATTTTGGATGCTTCTTAGGCAAAAGAACAACTCATCAGCAGATGAAAGCATGGAGGGAATTGCTAAGAGCATGAAGGATTTTGCCATGGATTTCCACGGGGTTGGAATCATCACACGGCAAGAGGAAAGAGCTTATGGCTGGATCAGCGTCACCTACCTAATCTATTCCTTCCCTGAGGTGAGAGAAGGCTGAAACAGCCACCCCTTCTTTGCACTGGGTGCTTGTTGGTTTGTGTGGTTGTTCCTTTCTTTCTTTTGGATCTTTCTTACCTTTTTAAACTCACTTAGCACAGAAGGAAAAGTCTGGGTCTTTGCACCTCAGGAATGATGTAGGAGAAGGAATTCTTTTATTAGGCTAAAGTGCAAGGGGAGGGAGAGAGCAGGGATGAGGGTTTTGCAGCTAAAAGATCAGGGCACATCCCCATGCCGTGTGGACACAGGGAAGAAAACCCCATGCTAACTAACACCGAGCACATCTGGAAAAGCCAAGGCCAAGCCGTGCCCTCAAGGACATCCCTTCTGCTTTATTCTGTTTGGCTCTGATCCAATCCAGTTGTGCTCTGGGAACCAGCTCACACATTTCCCCCTCCCTGCCCGCCAACGGCCACACCCCCCCCCCCCCAAAAAAAAAAAACAAAAAAAAACAGCTGCCTTAAATGGGAGGAGAATGTGACTTGCACCCAGGACATAGGGCTGTCTTGGGATCCTCTTTCTGTCCTGTCTCATCCTGGCAGAACTCCTGCTAACACGCAGATGTGCAGCTCAGCCCCGTGGCCAAGGCTCGTGGAGACCTCCTGCCTGGGGACACGCGCTGTGCCTGTGCCAGGCCTGGCACGCAGGGCCCCAGTGCTGCTAGGGGCATCTCTGTGCTAGAGCTGTCCTCACGATGCCCCCCTCTCTCCTTTGGCAGGCCGGGAGCACGGACGTCGGCTGGAGTCTGGGCTACGCGCTGGAGGTCGCCAACACCGTCCCACAGGAGGTGCTGCACTTGGCGTGGAAAAAACCCTCCGTGCGCGCTGCAGCCGTGGCCTTCGTGGGTCTCATTGTCGTGCACACGCAATGGCCATGTAGGAGCTGGGCTGCATCTCTAAGAGAGTAGGAGGGCATCGAGGCTGGACGGCTGACTTGGGCAGGGTGACTTATAAATATATAAATTAACTTATAAAACTTATAAATATATAAATTCATAAATATATAAAATATATTATAATAAATAGATAAATATTATAGAAATTATATTATAATAAATAAATAAATACATAATATAGAAATAAATGGCATTCTAAAGAATGCCTCCCAGAATGCATTAAAGAAATTCTCGTTCTTTTGCTCTTGAATCAAAAGGATTTTAATGTTGTTCGTTCCAGGTAAGGGGGGGTGCCGATGGTGGGAGCTGAGCCAAGGGCCCAGAACAAGGGCCTTGGCCATGGGGAGGTGCTCTGCAAAATGCAGCTCAGTCCCTGGTGTGTGGTGTGACCTGGCTCCGCACCGGCCTCTGCTCAGGTCGCCTGTGGCTGCAGCCCTGGCCCGGGGACGCTCAATGGCCTGTCCTGGCCTCAGAGTGTGGAGCTGAAAACCCAGCCTGGGAGCACCCCATTTCCCGGTCCTTGTGCACCCTCAGCTGTGACTGGGAGCCCGGCACAGGCCACTGGGATTTCATTCCTGCTGTGGGTGCCACTGTCTGCTGAAGGGCACAGAGCAGCAGAGCAGTGGAAGAGGGAGGACAGGAGATGAGAAGGCTGAGCCGAACAGCAGGGAGCAGGAGGCAGCAAAGCCTCTGACTCAGGAGGGGACACAAACGCAGGGACAGCGACCCACATTCCAGCTCCTTTTCCCGCCCCCACCGCGCTCCCAGCCTTTCCACGGCCGCGCTCCCGCCGGTGGCTGCCGCTCCGGGCACTGTCCCCTTGCCCGGGACGGCAGAGCTGCTGCAGCCCCAGGGCCCGGCACACGGCCGCACTCGCAGCTATGGCCGCCCCCGGCGCAGAGCCCCCGGGCGCTGCCCCCGCCGCCCGCACCCGCTGCCCGCAGGGGAAGGGGCTTCGCGCTGCCAGGGATGCGCTCCAGGCGCCTGCGGAACCGGGAACCGGGGAAGCGGGAACCACTGCGGGAAGGGGGAGCTGGGGATTGCGGTCCCGGCCATGCGGGAACCAGAGCTCGGGGGCACCACGGACAGGGGCTCACGGGGACTGGGGGGAAGCGGGGACGGAGGCACCGTGGGAAGCAGGAAGAGAGTGACGGGAGCAGCGCGGCAAGGACGGACCGGGGACGGGAGGGACCGGGGGAAGGAGGAATCGGGGACCGGGGAAAGGGGGAATCGGGGACGCGGGGACCGGGCAATCGCGGTCCCAGCGACACCGGCGCTGGAACCGGGAGTGAGGAGAGCGCCCCGCGCCGGGAGCCACGGAGCTGCCGCTGACGTCATCACCCGGCGCCGAGCGCCGTCCCCGCCGCAGTGAGGCGCTCTGCGCCGGGAGCCACGGAGCTGCCGCTGACGTCATCACCCGGCGCCGAGCGACGTCCCCGCCGCAGTGAGGCGCTCAGCAGCCCCCGCCGACGGCCTCAGCACCTACTTCAGCACCATCGTGTCTGTGCGGCTCTGCTGGGATGGCGAGAACCACAGAATCACAGAACGCTGAAGGTTGGAAGGGACCTCTGGAGGTCATCTAGTCCAACCCCCTGCACACGCAGGGTTGCCTAGAGCACGTGGCACAGGACTGCATCCAAGCGGGTTTTGAAGATCTCCAGGGAAGGAGACTCCACAACCTCTCTGGGCAGCGTGTTCCAGCGCTCTGTCACCTTCACTGTTAAGAAATTTTTCCTTAAGTTCATGTGCAACTTATGGTGCTTCAGTTTGTGGCCATTACCTCTAGTTCTGTCGGTGGCCACCAGGGAAAAGAGGCCAGCACCATCCTCCTCACTGCCTCCCTTGAGGTACTTATATACACTGATTAGATCCCCTCTCAGCCTTCTCTTCTCCAGGCTGAACAGGCCCAGCTCCCTCAGCGTCTCCTCATGGGGCAGATGTTCCAGGCCCCTGATCATCCTTGTGGCCCTGCGCTGGACTCTCTCCAGCAGCTCCACATCTCTCTTGTACTGTGGAGCCCAGAACTGGACACAATACTCCAGATGCGGCCTCACCAGGGCTCAGTAGAGGGGCAGGATCACCGCCCTCGACCTGCTGGAGATGCTCTTCTTAATGCACCCTAGGATCCCATTGGCCTTCTTGGCCACAAGGGCACACTGCTGCCTCATGGTCAACTTATCCTCCACCATGACGCCCAGGTCCCTCTCTGCAGAGCTGCTCTCCAGAAGGTCGGTCCCCAGCCTGTGCTGGTGTCTGGGGTTTTTCCTCCCCAGCTGCAGAACCTTGCACTTGGCCTTGTTGAATTGCATGAGGTTTTTCACCGCCCAGTTGTCCAGTCTGTCCAGGTCCCTCTGGATGGCAGCGCAGCCCTCTGGGATATTGGCTACTTCTCCCAGTTCGTAATCATCAGCAAACTTGCTGAGGGAGCACTCTGTGCCTTCATCCAGGTCATTGATGAATAAACTGAACAGGACTGGACCAAGGACTGACCCCTGGGGGACCCCGCTAGCTACAGGCCTCCAACCAGACTCGGCACCGCAGATCACCACCCTCTGAGCTCTGCCATCCAGCCAGTTCCTAATCCACCTCACTGTGCACTCATCTATCCCACACTTCCAGAGCTTGCCTAGGAGGATGTTGTGATGGATGGTGTCAGAAGCCTTGGTGAAGTCGAGAAAGGCAACATCCACCGCTCTCCCCTCATCTATCCAGCTGGTCATTCCATCATAGAAGGCTATCAGATTAGTCAAGCAAGATTTCCCCTTGGTGAATCCATGCTGACTACTCCTGAGCACCTTCTTGTCCTCCACGTGCCCGGAGACAACAGCCAGTATGAGCCGTTCCATCACTTTTCCGGGGACAGAGGTGAGGCTCACTGGCCTGGAGTTGCCTGGATCCTCCTTCTTGCCTTTTTTGAAGACTGGCGTGACATTGGCCTTCTTCCAGTCTTCTGGCACCTCCCCCATTCTCCAGCATCTTTGAAAGATGCTGAAGAGTGGCTTAGCTATGACATCTGCCATCTCCCGCAGCACTCTGGGGTGCATCCCATCAGGGCCCATGGATTTGTGGGTATCGAGTTTCCTTAGGTGCTCTCTGACCCAATCTTCCTCTACTCAGGGGGAGTCTTCCTCTCTCCAGGCTTCTTCTCTTGTCCCTAGGGCCTGGGGCTCTAAAGGGCTGCCCTTGGTAAACACCAAAGCAAAGAGGGCATTCAGCAAATCTGCTTTTTCTGTGTTATTTGTAACCAGGGTGCCCATCCTGTTCACCAGCGGACCCACGTTTTCCCTGCTCTTCCTTTTGCTGAGAAGCGGCTGGCCGTGCTGCGGCGGCTCTGGGTGCTCACCGTGCTGGGCCTCCAGTTCGTCTTCGAGCTGCTGCTGTGCCACAAGCTGGCAGAGGGCACGCGCGAGCTCTGGTACGGGCTGGTCATGGCGCCCGTCTTCATCCAGCTGCAGCTGCTGCTGCTCCGCGCCTGCCGCGTGAACTGAGGGGCGACGCGGATGGCTGGGGACTGACCTTCTGGAGAGCAGCTCTGCGGAGAAAGACCTGGGTGTCATGGTGGACGACAAGTTGACCATGAGGCAGCAGTGTGCCCTCGTGGCCAAGAAGGCCAATGGGATCCTGGGGTGCATTAAGAGTGTCTCCAGCAGGTCGAGGGAGGTGATCCTGCCCCTCTACTCAGCCCTGGTGAGGCCTCATCTGGAGTATTGTGTCCAGTTCTGGGCTCCACAGTATAAGAGGGATGTGGAGCTGCTGGAGAGAGTCCAGCGCAGGGCCACAAGGATGATCAGGGGCCTGGAACATCTGCCCTACGAGGAGAGGCTGAGGGAGCTGGGTCTGTTCAGCCTGGAGAAGAGAAGGCTGAGAGGGGATCTAATCAGTGTATATAAGTACCTCAAGGGAGGGAGTGCAGAGGATGGTGCTGGTCTCTTTTCCCTGGTGGCCACCGACAGAACTAGAGGTAATGGCCACAAACTGAAGCACCAAAAGTTCCACAGGAACTTAAGGAAAAAATTCTTAACAGTAAGGTGACAGAGCACTGGAACAGGCTGCCCAGAGAGGTTGTGGAGTCTCCTTCCCTGGAGATCTTCAAAACCCGCTTGGACGCATTCCTGTGCCACGTGCTTTAGGTGACCCTGCGTGTGCAAGGGGGTTGGACTAGATGATCTCTAGAGGTCCCTTCCAACCCTATGCATTCTATGATTCTATGGGCCGGCCCCAGCCCCAGCTCCAGCCCCGGCCAGGATGGGCACGAGGTGCCGGGGGCTGCGGCCCAGAGCGGAGCCGCTGCGGAGCAGCCGCGTCAGGACGGGGCAGCGCTGAGCCCCGAGCAGCAGGCGCGGGGCCCGGGGGCCTGCGCTGGCCTTAGCGCCAGGCTTCACTCCAGCCACGGCGATTCTGATATCTCCGCAAAGGCCCCGTTTGTGCCGCGTCGCCAACGTCGGCCTGGCTCGGCTCTCGTGTGAATGTGTCCTGATGTGCAGGCCCTGTTGGACGGGCCAGTGAATGTAAAGCAAAACTGTACAGATGGGGGAATTATACACATACAGCTCCTTGTTTCTTGTTGTTGTTTATTTTCCCCCGGAAAGTTTCTGTACTGAAACCTGCCGCCTGGAGTAAGAATTCTTTGGGGGTTGTTTATGTGCTGTCGGCACCTGTGTAAACCTCAAGCTGCTGCCAGCCTGAAACAGAGAAGCTGCTGCTTGTCCTGAGCAGTCCGAGGCCATGATCTTAACACCGATTTCTGCAGTTCTACTCCAATGTGTTCCCGTTTCTCCTGTCCCCTCCCCGAGTGGCACTTCCTGCCCTCAGGGTGCCAGCAAGGTTGTCTCACGGATTGTGCTGGGAGGCAGAGGGAGCTGGTGCATGGTGTTGAACAGAAATGCAGTTTTTAGTGTTGTAGGCCTATTCCCCAAGGTAGTGCTAAGGGTGTTGGGAGGGCCAAGAGAAGGGGCAGAGTAGGAGCAGCTGCTGCTGCTCCTGAAGACAGTTTCTCTGGGTCACAGCTTTGGTGGGAAACACTCCTCGACCGTCTAGAAATGAGCCAGGCTGAATGAGGGGGCTTTAGTCTTTCGAGGGGACTTGGAGATCAGCAAGTTACCGTGAGTTTCACAAAGTAAAGATGCTTCAGTGTCATTTAGCTGCAGCTGTGAGGCTGTTCGGGACTATGGATCCCTCACCTACCTGTGAGACAACGAACGTTACTCTGGTGCACAGAGGCAACTTTGTGCTGGATTTGGGGACAATGATGGTTGCAAGAAACCTCCTGCAGTCGTGGGCTTCCCCGCTGAGCTCCGCAGCCCTCGGTGACCCTTTGCTACCTGTGCTGGCTCTGCCCCTTCACAAAGTTACTCTGTGCCTCTGCTGGGACGTGTCCTCTCTGGAACGTGTGGACAGACGTGGTGCCGGGTAGAGCTGCCTGGCCAGGCAGAGCAGGGCGAATGTGACCCTAGGAGGACAGGCTTGGAAGCCACAGGGAGCCGCTGCAGCCAGAGCAGTGACCCCATAGAACAGACCCTGCGGAGTGCCACCGAGTTCAGCTGGGGCTATGCGGCACATGCAGCGCTCCAGCCGAGCAGCAGTGGATGGGTGGAGAAGCCACCCTGGTGGCTTAGAGCTTGTGTCCTCCAGAAATGGGCCGAGCCGAGAGGTTCTAGGCAGGGGGATGGTGTCTGAGGGCACAGGCAGAGACAGCAGCAGCGAAGCTGTGAACACGACCATGTGCGAGTCCCTTGGCAGCACTCTGGGGCAGGGCAGGACCATGTCCATGGGGCTGATGGCCCCAGCGTTGTAGGATCCTCTGATGATCATGAAATAAGTGATTGGCTTCCTTTTCTTGACAGCCCTCGGGCATGAGGCGGACATTTTCCCTATGTGATGGGGATTGTCCCTTCACAGGGAATCTGCTACAGCCAGGTTGTGACAGAAAGGGGTCTGATCCAGGAGGAGGCCAGGGCTGACAGCGAGGGACTTAGTCCCCAGTGTGTGGTGTGACCTGGCTCCCCACCGGCCTCTGCTCAGCTCAACTGTGGCTGCAGCCCTGGCCCGGGGACACTCAATGGTCTGTCCTGGCCTCAGGGTGTGGAGCTGAAAAGGGCCAGGAGCAGCTCAGAGACAGCTCTGGCTACTGCCAGGAGATGGAGGCAGTGGGGGCTGCCTCTGCTCAGGGCCCCGGCCCCCTCCTTGCACGGCCATCCTTCCTTTTCCAACCGCATCCTGCTTCTGGTTGGAATCAAACCTGCTCTCAAAACCCCGGCTGCTCTGCGGGCAATTCCAGGGCAGGGGATATGACCAAGGTTGCTCTTTAAGAGGTGACAGATTCGTAAGGGCAATGTGAAAAGTGGCACGTGTGGTGTCATCATGACAACGTGCAACTGCTCAATGCCCACGTGAGGTAACCTAGAGAAGCTCAAAATTCCAGAACTCTGCCTGAGTTCTGTTGACAGGTATCTACGAGCGACTGACAGCACAAAGAGGACAAGTAAGTTGGTTTTCCCCATCTTCACTGTTGCCTGTGAGCAATCCTGGCTCCATCCCTCGCTGCCCGTGTGTGCGTGCCGGGCAGTGCGCAGGCGTGACAGTGCAGGCAGGTGAGAGGAGCCCACTGACCTCGAGATACCCACAGCTTCCTTGAGGAGAGGGCCAACGTGGAGGCCGCTTTCGGGAACGGCCTCCTTGCAGCTTTAACTCATCAACGCTCTTCCCAGTGCGTCACATCCAAGCAATTTCTCTCTTTCTGTGTTGACCTTTGCAGGGTCCTTTGCCAGGATGGCCATTAAAAAGAGCCGTCTGATCTCTGTTGTTCTGGCGTTACTGCTCCTGGAGTCATTCATTGCCCGTCAGCTGGTCTTGTTCAAGGTCAGCTTGTCACCCGAGGCCAAGGTGAGCAGCACTGCAGAGCAGACATGTGGCACAGATGCTCCATGAGACAAGAGCTCATGTTAGGGCTTTGGAGTGTGTGGGGCTCGCTAGGATGAGTCTTGCAGGTGTGAGTCTTCTCCAGCCATGCCAAAATGCAGGCAGAAGAGAGAAGGCAGGGGCCCTGAAAGAGCCTTGCTGGAGCTGGGGCCAGCATGGGCCAGGCTGATCGAGCCCTCTGGCTGACTCTGAGCCCTTCATCTCAGACTCAAGACCAGACCTTGAAGGGCCCTGTCCTGTCACTGCTCTGCTCGACCATGCTTGAGACTGCCATAGCTTTGGGAGGGTCTCCGCTTTAAGAGCAATAAGAGCTGCTCTTTGGGACACCCTCTTGGGGACATCTTAGCTTTGACAAAGTGACCAGTCTCCTGGCAGGGCTGGGCTCCAGCCCCACCATCCCTGCTGCTCTTCCAGCCAGCCACGAGCTCTTCATTTGTGCTTCCAGGTGGACCGAGGGATGGACGCCGGCTCGTCCCACCCCACTCTGTTCATCATCAAAAGGGAGACAGGTGATGAGAACAACATGGCTGAGATCAGGCAGAGCTTTTTCTGTAATGTGCAGGGTCAGTATCCCCTCTGCGGTGGCCTTGATGCTGCCCTGGGGGTGTGTGTGTGTCTGTATGGCAGCTGGGGTGGCCTCATTTCCCTTTCCTTAGTGTGCCAAAGCGGGGCGTTTCTCATCCGAGTGACCTGACTCTCTTCCAGGGCCAGGCACATCAAGCTATGCCAACGATACTGCGAAAGCTCTGGAGTCCCTAAGAGAGTGGCTGGACAGAGCTCTGAAGGCCATTGCCACTGAGAAAGGGAGAGAGGTAGCAGCTTTTCTTGGAGCACCAGCAGGCAGCAGGCTCCTGAGGTACTTGGCAGGCCCTGAGGAGAAGGGGAGGTGGCCAAGCTGCAGGCAGCTGCCAGCAGCCTGGCTAATGCGGCATCCTGCACGGGGCCGGCTGCGCCGAGCTCCCCAGCTGCCCTGAGCAAGGGAGCCCTGGCAGGAAGACAGCACAGTGGGGAGCCATGGCAGGACCTGAGCTGTACTGGCCCCTGTGCTGGGCCCTGGGGGCCCAGAGACAGACGCTGGCCTTTTTGGGAGCCCACGAGCGCCAAGGATGCTGCTCTGCTTCTTGCCAAGCGGGAAATGCTCCGTGCTCTTGCTTTGCTCTTCCTTCTTCCTGCAACATAAGGCAGTGGTTCCCACCAGGGCACGCACTTTCTGCAGACGTGGTTGGGTGCTGGTAGGGGAGTGTGTTCAAGGTAGAATGCCAAAGGGCTGTTCTGCCACCTCATCTTGCTTTTCCCTAGGAAAAGCAAGGAGCACCTTGTACAAGCTAGAGAGCAGCAAACATCATTTCACAGCAACTGCTCAGGACCAAACGCTGCAATCTGTGAAAGTAGGAGGAAGCCAACTGCTTCCTTGGGTTCTCTGCATTGGGATTGTTTCACTGCATTTGTTTCTTGAATTTTGGATGCTTCTTAGGCAAAAGAACAACTCATCAGCAGATGAAAGCATGGAGGGAATTGCTAAGAGCATGAAGGATTTTGCCATGGATTTCCACGGGGTTGGAATCATCACACGGCAAGAGGAAAGAGCTTATGGCTGGATCAGCGTCACCTACCTAATCTATTCCTTCCCTGAGGTGAGAGAAGGCTGAAACAGCCACCCCTTCTTTGCACTGGGTGCTTGTTGGTTTGTGTGGT
Source organism: Tinamus guttatus (assembly GCF_059628265.1). Lineage (NCBI taxonomy): Eukaryota > Metazoa > Chordata > Aves > Tinamiformes > Tinamidae > Tinamus > Tinamus guttatus. Next base: position 97,955 of record NW_028289234.1, on the reverse strand, counting down.
TGTTCCTTTCTTTCTTTTGGATCTTTCTTACCTTTTTAAACTCACTTAGCACAGAAGGAAAAGTCTGGGTCTTTGCACCTCAGGAATGATGTAGGAGAAGGAATTCTTTTATTAGGCTAAAGTGCAAGGGGAGGGAGAGAGCAGGGATGAGGGTTTTGCAGCTAAAAGATCAGGGCACATCCCCATGCCGTGTGGACACAGGGAAGAAAACCCCATGCTAACTAACACCGAGCACATCTGGAAAAGCCAAGGCCAAGCCGTGCCCTCAAGGACATCCCTTCTGCTTTATTCTGTTTGGCTCTGATCCAATCCAGTTGTGCTCTGGGAACCAGCTCACACATTTCCCCCTCCCTGCCCGCCAACGGCCACACCCCCCCCCCCCAAAAAAAAAAAAACAAAAAAAAACAGCTGCCTTAAATGGGAGGAGAATGTGACTTGCACCCAGGACATAGGGCTGTCTTGGGATCCTCTTTCTGTCCTGTCTCGTCCTGGCAGAACTCCTGCTAACACGCAGATGTGCAGCTCAGCCCCGTGGCCAAGGCTCGTGGAGACCTCCTGCCTGGGGACACGCGCTGTGCCTGTGCCAGGCCTGGCACGCAGGGCCCCAGTGCTGCTAGGGGCATCTCTGTGCTAGAGCTGTCCTCACGATGCCCCCCTCTCTCCTTTGGCAGGCCGGGAGCACGGACGTCGGCTGGAGTCTGGGCTACGCGCTGGAGGTCGCCAACACCGTCCCACAGGAGGTGCTGCACTTGGTGTGGAAAAAACCCTCCGTGCGCGCTGCAGCCGTGGCCTTCGTGGGTCTCATTGTCGTGCACACGCAATGGCCGTGTAGGAGCTGGGCTGCATCTCTAAGAGAGTAGGAGGGCATCGAGGCTGGACGGCTGACTTGGGCAGGGTGACTTATAAATATATAAATTAACTTATAAAACTTATAAATATATAAATTCATAAATATATAAAATATATTATAATAAATAGATAAATATTATAGAAATTATATTATAATAAATAAATAAATACATAATATAGAAATAAATGGCATTCTAAAGAATGCCTCCCAGAATGCATTAAAGAAATTCTCGTTCTTTTGCTCTTGAATCAAAAGGATTTTAATGTTGTTCGTTCCAGGTAAGGGGGGGTGCCGATGGTGGGAGCTGAGCCAAGGGCCCAGAACAAGGGCCTTGGCCATGGGGAGGTGCTCTGCAAAATGCAGCTCAGTCCCTGGTGTGTGGTGTGACCTGGCTCCGCACCGGCCTCTGCTCAGGTCGCCTGTGGCTGCAGCCCTGGCCCGGGGACGCTCAATGGCCTGTCCTGGCCTCAGAGTGTGGAGCTGAAAACCCAGCCTGGGAGCACCCCATTTCCCGGTCCTTGTGCACCCTCAGCTGTGACTGGGAGCCCGGCACAGGCCACTGGGATTTCATTCCTGCTGTGGGTGCCACTGTCTGCTGAAGGGCACAGAGCAGCAGAGCAGTGGAAGAGGGAGGACAGGAGATGAGAAGGCTGAGCCGAACAGCAGGGAGCAGGAGGCAGCAAAGCCTCTGACTCAGGAGGGGACACAAACGCAGGGACAGCGACCCACATTCCTGCTCCTTTTCCCGCCCCCACCGCGCTCCCAGCCTTTCCACGGCCGCGCTCCCGCCGGCGGCTGCCGCTCCGGGCACTGTCCCCTTGCCCGGGACGGCAGAGCTGCTGCAGCCCCAGGGCCCGGCACACGGCCGCACTCGCAGCTATGGCCGCCCCCGGCGCAGAGCCCCCGGGCGCTGCCCCCGCCGCCCGCACCCGCTGCCCGCAGGGGAAGGGGCTTCGCGCTGCCAGGGATGCGCTCCAGGCGCCTGCGGAACCGGGAACCGGGGAAGCGGGAACCACTGCGGGAAGGGGGAGCTGGGGATTGCGGTCCCGGCCATGCGGGAACCAGAGCTCGGGGGCACCACGGACAGGGGCTCACGGGGACTGGGGGGAAGCGGGGACGGAGGCACCGTGGGAAGCAGGAAGAGAGTGACGGGAGCAGCGCGGCAAGGACGGACCGGGGACGGGAGGGACCGGGGGAAGGAGGAATCGGGGACCGGGGAAAGGGGGAATCGGGGACGCGGGGACCGGGCAATCGCGGTCCCAGCGACACCGGCGCTGGAACCGGGAGTGAGGAGAGCGCCCCGCGCCGGGAGCCACGGAGCTGCCGCTGACGTCATCACCCGGCGCCGAGCGCCGTCCCCGCCGCAGTGAGGCGCTCTGCGCCGGGAGCCACGGAGCTGCCGCTGACGTCATCACCCGGCGCCGAGCGCCGTCCCCGCCGCAGTGAGGCGCTCAGCAGCCCCCGCCGACGGCCTCAGCACCTACTTCAGCACCATCGTGTCTGTGCGGCTCTGCTGGGATGGCGAGAACCACAGAATCACAGAACGCTGAAGGTTGGAAGGGACCTCTGGAGGTCATCTAGTCCAACCCCCTGCACACGCAGGGTTGCCTAGAGCACGTGGCACAGGACTGCATCCAAGCGGGTTTTGAAGATCTCCAGAGAAGGAAACTCCACAACCTCTCTGGGCAGCGTGTTCCAGCGCTCTGTCACCTTCACTGTTAAGAAATTTTTCCTTAAGTTCATGTGCAACTTATGGTGCTTCAGTTTGTGGCCATTACCTCTAGTTCTGTCGGTGGCCACCAGGGAAAAGAGGCCAGCACCATCCTCCTCACTGCCTCCCTTGAGGTACTTATATACACTGATTAGATCCCCTCTCAGCCTTCTCTTCTCCAGGCTGAACAGGCCCAGCTCCCTCAGCGTCTCCTCATGGGGCAGATGTTCCAGGCCCCTGATCATCCTTGTGGCCCTGCGCTGGACTCTCTCCAGCAGCTCCACATCTCTCTTGTACTGTGGAGCCCAGAACTGGACACAATACTCCAGATGAGGCCTCACCAGGGCTGAGTAGAGGGGCAGGATCACCGCCCTCGACCTGCTGGAGATGCTCTTCTTAATGCACCCTAGGATCCCATTGGCCGTCTTGGCCACAAGGGCACACTGCTGCCTCATGGTCAACTTATCCTCCACCATGACGCCCAGGTCCCTCTCTGCAGAGCTGCTCTCCAGAAGGTCGGTCCCCAGCCTGTGCTGGTGTCTGGGGTTTTTCCTCCCCAGCTGCAGAACCTTGCACTTGGCCTTGTTGAATTGCATGAGGTTTTTCACCGCCCAGTTGTCCAGTCTGTCCAGGTCCCTCTGGATGGCAGCGCAGCCCTCTGGGGTATTGGCTACTTCTCCCAGTTCGTAATCATCAGCAAACTTGCTGAGGGAGCACTCTGTGCCTTCATCCAGGTCATTGATGAATAAACTGAACAGGACTGGACCAAGGACTGACCCCTGGGGGACCCCGCTAGCTACAGGCCTCCAACCAGACTCGGCACCGCAGATCACCACCCTCTGAGCTCTGCCATCCAGCCAGTTCCTAATCCACCTCACTGTGCACTCATCTATCCCACACTTCCAGAGCTTGCCTAGGAGGATGTTGTGACGGATGGTGTCAGAAGCCTTGGTGAAGTCGAGAAAGGCAACATCCACCGCTCTCCCCTCATCTATCCAGCTGGTCATTCCATCATAGAAGGCTATCAGATTAGTCAAGCAAGATTTCCCCTTGGTGAATCCATGCTGACTACTCCTGAGCACCTTCTTGTCCTCCACGTGCCCGGAGACAACAGCCAGTATGAGCCGTTCCATCACTTTTCCGGGGACAGAGGTGAGGCTCACTGGCCTGGAGTTGCCTGGATCCTCCTTCTTGCCTTTTTTGAAGACTGGCGTGACATTGGCCTTCTTCCAGTCTTCTGGCACCTCCCCCATTCTCCAGCATCTTTGAAAGATGCTGAAGAGTGGCTTAGCTATGACATCTGCCATCTCCCGCAGCACTCTGGGGTGCATCCCATCAGGGCCCATGGATTTGTGGGTATCGAGTTTCCTTAGGTGCTCTCTGACCCAATCTTCCTCTACTCAGGGGGAGTCTTCCTCTCTCCAGGCTTCTTCTCTTGTCCCTAGGGCCTGGGGCTCTAAAGGGCTGCCCTTGGTAAACACCAAAGCAAAGAGGGCATTCAGCAAATCTGCTTTTTCTGTGTTATTTGTAACCAGGGTGCCCATCCCGTTCACCAGCGGACCCACGTTTTCCCTGCTCTTCCTTTTGCTGAGAAGCGGCTGGCCGTGCTGCGGCGGCTCTGGGTGCTCACCGTGCTGGGGCTCCAGTTCGTCTTCGAGCTGCTGCTGTGCCACAAGCTGGCAGAGGGCACGCGCGAGCTCTGGTACGGGCTGGTCATGGCGCCCGTCTTCATCCAGCTGCAGCTGCTGCTGCTCCGCGCCTGCCGCGTGAACTGAGGGGCGACGCGGATGGCTGGGGACTGACCTTCTGGAGAGCAGCTCTGCGGAGAAAGACCTGGGTGTCATGGTGGACGACAAGTTGACCATGAGGCAGCAGTGTGCCCTCGTGGCCAAGAAGGCCAATGGGATCCTGGGGTGCATTAAGAGTGTCTCCAGCAGGTCGAGGGAGGTGATCCTGCCCCTCTACTCAGCCCTGGTGAGGCCTCATCTGGAGTATTGTGTCCAGTTCTGGGCTCCACAGTATAAGAGGGATGTGGAGCTGCTGGAGAGAGTCCAGCGCAGGGCCACAAGGATGATCAGGGGCCTGGAACATCTGCCCTACGAGGAGAGGCTGAGGGAGCTGGGTCTGTTCAGCCTGGAGAAGAGAAGGCTGAGAGGGGATCTAATCAGTGTATATAAGTACCTCAAGGGAGGGAGTGCAGAGGATGGTGCTGGTCTCTTTTCCCTGGTGGCCACCGACAGAACTAGAGGTAATGGCCACAAACTGAAGCACCAAAAGTTCCACAGGAACTTAAGGAAAAAATTCTTAACAGTAAGGTGACAGAGCACTGGAACAGGCTGCCCAGAGAGGTTGTGGAGTCTCCTTCCCTGGAGATCTTCAAAACCCGCTTGGACGCATTCCTGTGCCACGTGCTTTAGGTGACCCTGCGTGTGCAAGGGGGTTGGACTAGATGATCTCTAGAGGTCCCTTCCAACCCTATGCATTCTATGATTCTATGGGCCGGCCCCAGCCCCAGCTCCAGCCCCGGCCAGGATGGGCACGAGGTGCCGGGGGCTGCGGCCCAGAGCGGAGCCGCTGCGGAGCAGCCGCGTCAGGACGGGGCAGCGCTGAGCCCCGAGCAGCAGGCGCGGGGCCCGGGGGCCTGCGCTGGCCTTAGCGCCAGGCTTCACTCCAGCCACGGCGATTCTGATATCTCCGCAAAGGCCCCGTTTGTGCCGCGTCGCCAACGTCGGCCTGGCTCGGCTCTCGTGTGAATGTGTCCTGATGTGCAGGCCCTGTTGGACGGGCCAGTGAATGTAAAGCAAAACTGTACAGATGGGGGAATTATACACATACAGCTCCTTGTTTCTTGTTGTTGTTTATTTTCCCCCGGAAAGTTTCTGTACTGAAACCTGCCGCCTGGAGTAAGAATTCTTTGGGGGTTGTTTATGTGCTGTCGGCACCTGTGTAAACCTCAAGCTGCTGCCAGCCTGAAACAGAGAAGCTGCTGCTTGTCCTGAGCAGTCCGAGGCCATGATCTTAACACTGATTTCTGCAGTTCTACTCCAATGTGTTCCCGTTTCTCCTGTCCCCTCCCCGAGTGGCACTTCCTGCCCTCAGGGTGCCAGCAAGGTTGTCTCACGGATTGTGCTGGGAGGCAGAGGGAGCTGGTGCATGGTGTTGAACAGAAATGCAGTTTTTAGTGTTGTAGGCCTATTCCCCAAGGTAGTGCTAAGGGTGTTGGGAGGGCCAAGAGAAGGGGCAGAGTAGGAGCAGCTGCTGCTGCTCCTGAAGACAGTTTCTCTGGGTCACAGCTTTGGTGGGAAACACTCCTCGACCGTCTAGAAATGAGCCAGGCTGAATGAGGGGGCTTTAGTCTTTCGAGGGGACTTGGAGATCAGCAAGTTACCGTGAGTTTCACAAAGTAAAGATGCTTCAGTGTCATTTAGCTGCAGCTGTGAGGCTGTTCGGGACTATGGATCCCTCACCTACCTGTGAGACAACGAACGTTACTCTGGTGCACAGAGGCAACTTTGTGCTGGATTTGGGGACAATGATGGTTGCAAGAAACCTCCTGCAGTCGTGGGCTTCCCCGCTGAGCTCCGCAGCGCTCGGTGACCCTTTGCTACCTGTGCTGGCTCTGCCCCTTCACAAAGTTACTCTGTGCCTCTGCTGGGACGTGTCCTCTCTGGAACGTGTGGACAGACGTGGTGCCGGGTAGAGCTGCCTGGCCAGGCAGAGCAGGGCGAATGTGACCCTAGGAGGACAGGCTTGGAAGCCACAGGGAGCCGCTGCAGCCAGAGCAGTGACCCCATAGAACAGACCCTGCGGAGTGCCACCGAGTTCAGCTGGGGCTATGCGGCACATGCAGCGCTCCAGCCGAGCAGCAGTGGATGGGTGGAGAAGCCACCCTGGTGGCTTAGAGCTTGTGTCCTCCAGAAATGGGCCGAGCCGAGAGGTTCTAGGCAGGGGGATGGTGTCTGAGGGCACAGGCAGAGACAGCAGCAGCGAAGCTGTGAACACGACCATGTGCGAGTCCCTTGGCAGCACTCTGGGGCAGGGCAGGACCATGTCCATGGGGCTGATGGCCCCAGCGTTGTAGGATCCTCTGATGATCATGAAATAAGTGATTGGCTTCCTTTTCTTGACAGCCCTCGGGCATGAGGCGGACATTTTCCCTATGTGATGGGGATTGTCCCTTCACAGGGAATCTGCTACAGCCAGGTTGTGACAGAAAGGGGTCTGATCCAGGAGGAGGCCAGGGCTGACAGCGAGGGACTTAGTCCCCAGTGTGTGGTGTGACCTGGCTCCCCACCGGCCTCTGCTCAGCTCAACTGTGGCTGCAGCCCTGGCCCGGGGACACTCAATGGTCTGTCCTGGCCTCAGGGTGTGGAGCTGAAAAGGGCCAGGAGCAGCTCAGAGACAGCTCTGGCTGCTGCCAGGAGATGGAGGCAGTGGGGGCTGCCTCTGCTCAGGGCCCCGGCCCCCTCCTTGCACGGCCATCCTTCCTTTTCCAACCGCATCCTGCTTCTGGTTGGAATCAAACCTGCTCTCAAAACCCCGGCTGCTCTGCGGGCAATTCCAGGGCAGGGGATATGACCAAGGTTGCTCTTTAAGAGGTGACAGATTCGTAAGGGCAATGTGAAAAGTGGCACGTGTGGTGTCATCATGACAACGTGCAACTGCTCAATGCCCACGTGAGGTAACCTAGAGAAGCTCAAAATTCCAGAACTCTGCCTGAGTTCTGTTGACAGGTATCTACGAGCGACTGACAGCACAAAGAGGACAAGTAAGTTGGTTTTCCCCATCTTCACTGTTGCCTGTGAGCAATCCTGGCTCCATCCCTCGCTGCCCGTGTGTGCGTGCCGGGCAGTGCGCAGGCGTGACAGTGCAGGCAGGTGAGAGGAGCCCACTGACCTCGAGATACCCACAGCTTCCTTGAGGAGAGGGCCAACGTGGAGGCCGCTTTCGGGAACGGCCTCCTTGCAGCTTTAACTCATCAACGCTCTTCCCAGTGCGTCACATCCAAGCAATTTCTCTCTTTCTGTGTTGACCTTTGCAGGGTCCTTTGCCAGGATGGCCATTAAAAAGAGCCGTCTGATCTCTGTTGTTCTGGCGTTACTGCTCCTGGAGTCATTCATTGCCCGTCAGCTGGTCTTGTTCAAGGTCAGCTTGTCACCCGAGGCCAAGGTGAGCAGCACTGCAGAGCAGACATGTGGCACAGATGCTCCATGAGACAAGAGCTCATGTTAGGGCTTTGGAGTGTGTGGGGCTCGCTAGGATGAGTCTTGCAGGTGTGAGTCTTCTCCAGCCATGCCAAAATGCAGGCAGAAGAGAGAAGGCAGGGGCCCTGAAAGAGCCTTGCTGGAGCTGGGGCCAGCATGGGCCAGGCTGATCGAGCCCTCTGGCTGACTCTGAGCCCTTCATCTCAGACTCAAGACCAGACCTTGAAGGGCCCTGTCCTGTCACTGCTCTGCTCGACCATGCTTGAGACTGCCATAGCTTTGGGAGGGTCTCCACTTTAAGAGCAATAAGAGCTGCTCTTTGGGACACCCTCTTGGGGACATCTTAGCTTTGACAAAGTGACCAGTCTCCTGGCAGGGCTGGGCTCCAGCCCCACCATCCCTGCTGCTCTTCCAGCCAGCCACGAGCTCTTCATTTGTGCTTCCAGGTGGACCGAGGGATGGACGCCGGCTCGTCCCACCCCACTCTGTTCATCATCAAAAGGGAGACAGGTGATGAGAACAACATGGCTGAGATCAGGCAGAGCTTTTTCTGTAATGTGCAGGGTCAGTATCCCCTCTGCGGTGGCCTTGATGCTGCCCTGGGGGTGTGTGTGTGTCTGTATGGCAGCTGGGGTGGCCTCATTTCCCTTTCCTTAGTGTGCCAAAGCGGGGCGTTTCTCATCCGAGTGACCTGACTCTCTTCCAGGGCCAGGCACATCAAGCTATGCCAACGATACTGCGAAAGCTCTGGAGTCCCTAAGAGAGTGGCTGGACAGAGCTCTGAAGGCCATTGCCACTGAGAAAGGGAGAGAGGTAGCAGCTTTTCTTGGAGCACCAGCAGGCAGCAGGCTCCTGAGGTACTTGGCAGGCCCTGAGGAGAAGGGGAGGTGGCCAAGCTGCAGGCAGCTGCCAGCAGCCTGGCTAATGCGGCATCCTGCACGGGGCCGGCTGCGCCGAGCTCCCCAGCTGCCCTGAGCAAGGGAGCCCTGGCAGGAAGACAGCACAGTGGGGAGCCATGGCAGGACCTGAGTTGTACTGGCCCCTGTGCTGGGCCCTGGGGGCCCAGAGACAGACGCTGGCCTTTTTGGGAGCCCACGAGCGCCAAGGATGCTGCTCTGCTTCTTGCCAAGCGGGAAATGCTCCGTGCTCTTGCTTTGCTCTTCCTTCTTCCTGCAACATAAGGCAGTGGTTCCCACCAGGGCACGCACTTTCTGCAGACGTGGTTGGGTGCTGGTAGGGGAGTGTGTTCAAGGTAGAATGCCAAAGGGCTGTTCTGCCACCTCATCTTGCTTTTCCCTAGGAAAAGCAAGGAGCACCTTGTACAAGCTAGAGAGCAGCAAACATCATTTCACAGCAACTGCTCAGGACCAAACGCTGCAATCTGTGAAAGTAGGAGGAAGCCAACTGCTTCCTTGGGTTCTCTGCATTGGGATTATTTCACTGCATTTGTTTCTTGAATTTTGGATGCTTCTTAGGCAAAAGAACAACTCATCAGCAGATGAAAGCATGGAGGGAATTGCTAAGAGCATGAAGGATTTTGCCATGGATTTCCACGGGGTTGGAATCATCACACGGCAAGAGGAAAGAGCTTATGGCTGGATCAGCGTCACCTACCTAATCTATTCCTTCCCTGAGGTGAGAGAAGGCTGAAACAGCCACCCCTTCTTTGCACTGGGTGCTTGTTGGTTTCTGTGGTTGTTCCTTTCTTTCTTTTGGATCTTTCTTACCTTTTTAAACTCACTTAGCACAGAAGGAAAAGTCTGGGTCTTTGCACCTCAGGAATGATGTAGGAGAAGGAATTCTTTTATTAGGCTAAAGTGCAAGGGGAGGGAGAGAGCAGGGATGAGGGTTTTGCAGCTAAAAGATCAGGGCACATCCCCATGCCGTGTGGACACAGGGAAGAAAACCCCATGCTAACTAACACCGAGCACATCTGGAAAAGCCAAGGCCAACCCGTGCCCTCAAGGACATCCCTTCTGCTTTATTCTGTTTGGCTCTGATCCAATCCAGTTGTGCTCTGGGAACCAGCTCACACATTTCCCCCTCCCTGCCCGCCAACGGCCACACCCCCCCCCCAAAAAAAAAAAAAAAACAAAAAAAAACCAGCTGCCTTAAATGGGAGGAGAATGTGACTTGCACCCAGGACATAGGGCTGTCTTGGGATCCTCTTTCTGTCCTGTCTCGTCCTGGCAGAACTCCTGCTAACACGCAGATGTGCAGCTCAGCCCCGTGGCCAAGGCTCGTGGAGACCTCCTGCCTGGGGACACGCGCTGTGCCTGTGCCAGGCCTGGCACGCAGGGCCCCAGTGCTGCTAGGGGCATCTCTGTGCTAGAGCTGTCCTCACGATGCCCCCCTCTCTCCTTTGACAGGCCGGGAGCACGGACGTCGGCTGGAGTCTGGGCTACGCGCTGGAGGTCGCCAACACCGTCCCACAGGAGGTGCTGCACTTGGTGTGGAAAAAACCCTCCGTGCGCGCTGCAGCCGTGGCCTTCGTGGGTCTCATTGTCGTGCACACGCAATGGCCATGTAGGAGCTGGGCTGCATCTCTAAGAGAGTAGGAGGGCATCGAGGCTGGACGGCTGACTTGGGCAGGGTGACTTATAAATATATAAATTAACTTATAAAACTTATAAATATATAAATTCATAAATATATAAAATATATTATAATAAATAGATAAATATTATAGAAATTATATTATAATAAATAAATAAATACATAATATAGAAATAAATGGCATTCTAAAGAATGCCTCCCAGAATGCATTAAAGAAATTCTCGTTCTTTTGCTCTTGAATCAAAAGGATTTTAATGTTGTTCGTTCCAGGTAAGGGGGGGTGCCGATGGTGGGAGCTGAGCCAAGGGCCCAGAACAAGGGCCTTGGCCATGGGGAGGTGCTCTGCAAAATGCAGCTCAGTCCCTGGTGTGTGGTGTGACCTGGCTCCGCACCGGCCTCTGCTCAGGTCGCCTGTGGCTGCAGCCCTGGCCCGGGGACGCTCAATGGCCTGTCCTGGCCTCAGAGTGTGGAGCTGAAAACCCAGTCTGGGAGCACCCCATTTCCCGGTCCTTGTGCACCCTCAGCTGTGACTGGGAGCCCGGCACAGGCCACTGGGATTTCATTCCTGCTGTGGGTGCCACTGTCTGCTGAAGGGCACAGAGCAGCAGAGCAGTGGAAGAGGGAGGACAGGAGATGAGAAGGCTGAGCCGAACAGCAGGGAGCAGGAGGCAGCAAAGCCTCTGACTCAGGAGGGGACACAAACGCAGGGACAGCGACCCACATTCCAGCTCCTTTTCCCGCCCCACCGCGCTCCCAGCCTTTCCACGGCCGCGCTCCCGCCGGCGGCTGCCGCTCCGGGCACTGTCCCCTTGCCCGGGACGGCAGAGCTGCTGCAGCCCCAGGGCCCGGCACACGGCCGCACTCGCAGCTATGGCCGCCCCCGGCGCAGAGCCCCCGGGCGCTGCCCCCGCCGCCCGCACCCGCTGCCCGCAGGGGAAGGGGCTTCGCGCTGCCAGGGATGCGCTCCAGGCGCCTGCGGAACCGGGAACCGGGGAAGCGGGAACCACTGCGGGAAGGGGGAGCTGGGGATTGCGGTCCCGGCCATGCGGGAACCAGAGCTCGGGGGCACCACGGACAGGGGCTCACGGGGACTGGGGGGAAGCGGGGACGGAGGCACCGTGGGAAGCAGGAAGAGAGTGACGGGAGCAGCGCGGCAAGGACGGACCGGGGACGGGAGGGACCGGGGGAAGGAGGAATCGGGGACCGGGGAAAGGGGGAACTGGGGACGCGGGGACCGGGCAATCGCGGTCCCAGCGACACCGGCGCTGGAACCGGGAGTGAGGAGAGCGCCCCGCGCCGGGAGCCACGGAGCTGCCGCTGACGTCATCACCCGGCGCCGAGCGCCGTCCCCGCCGCAGTGAGGCGCTCTGCGCCGGGAGCCACGGAGCTGCCGCTGACGTCATCACCCGGCGCCGAGCGACGTCCCCGCCGCAGTGAGGCGCTCAGCAGCCCCCGCCGACGGCCTCAGCACCTACTTCAGCACCATCGTGTCTGTGCGGCTCTGCTGGGATGGCGAGAACCACAGAATCACAGAACGCTGAAGGTTGGAAGGGACCTCTGGAGGTCATCTAGTCCAACCCCCTGCACACGCAGGGTTGCCTAGAGCACGTGGCACAGGACTGCATCCAAGCGGGTTTTGAAGATCTCCAGAGAAGGAAACTCCACAACCTCTCTGGGCAGCGTGTTCCAGCGCTCTGTCACCTTCACTGTTAAGAAATTTTTCCTTAAGTTCATGTGCAACTTATGGTGCTTCAGTTTGTGGCCATTACCTCTAGTTCTGTCGGTGGCCACCAGGGAAAAGAGACCAGCACCATCCTCCTCACTCCCTCCCTTGAGGTACTTATAGACACTGCTCAGGTCCCCTCTCAGCCTTCTCTTCTCCAGGCTGAACAGACCCAGCTCCCTCAGCCTCTCCTCATGGGGCAGATGTTCCAGGCCGCTGATCATCCTTGTGGCCCTGCGCTGGACTCTCTCCAGCAGCTCCACATCTCTCTTGTACTGTGGAGCCCAGAACTGGACACAATACTCCAGATGCAGCCTCACCAGGGCTGAGTAGAGGGGCAGGATCACTGCCCTCGACCTGCTGGAGATGCTCTTCTTAATGCACCCTAGGATCCCATTGGCCTTCTTGGCCACAAGGGCACACTGCTGCCTCATGGTCAACTTATCCTCCACCATGACGCCCAGGTCCCTCTCTGCAGAGCTGCTCTCCAGAAGGTCGGTCCCCAGCCTGTGCTGGTGTCTGGGGTTTTTCCTCCCCAGCTGCAGAACCTTGCACTTGGCCTTGTTGAATTGCATGAGGTTTTTCACCGCCCAGTTGTCCAGTCTGTCCAGGTCCCTCTGGATGGCAGCGCAGCCCTCTGGGGTATTGGCTACTTCTCCCAGTTCGTAATCATCAGCAAACTTGCTGAGGGAGCACTCTGTGCCTTCATCCAGGTCATTGATGAATAAACTGAACAGGACTGGACCAAGGACTGGCCCCTGGGGGACCCCGCTAGCTACAGGCCTCCAACCAGACTCAGCACCGCTGATCACCACCCTCTGAGCTCTGCCATCCAGCCAGTTCCTAATCCACCTCATTGTGCACTCATCTATCCCACACTTCCAGAGCTTGCCTAGGAGGATGTTGTGAGGGACGGTGTCAGAAGCCTTGGTGAAGTCGAGACAGACGACATCCACTGCTCTCCCCTCATCTATCCAGCTGGTCATTGCATCATAGAAGGCTATCAGATTAGTCAAGCAAGATTTCCCCTTGGTGAATCCATGCTGACTACTCCTGAGCACCTTCTTGTCCTCCACGTGCCCGGAGACAACAGCCAGTATGAGCCGTTCCATCACTTTTCTGGGGACAGAGGTGAGGCTAACTGGCCTGGAGTTGCCTGGATCCTCCTTCTTGCCTTTTTTGAAGACTGGCGTGACATTGGCCTTCTTCCAGTCTTCTGGCACCTCCCCCGTTCTCCAGCATCTTTCAAAGGTGCTGGAGAGTGGCTTAGCTATGACATCTGCCAGCTCCCGCAGCACTCTGGGGTGCATCCCATCAGGGCCCATGGATTTGTGGGTATCGAGTTTCCTTAGGTGCTCTCTGACCCAATCTTCCTCTACTCAGGGGGAGTCTTCCTCTCTCCAGGCTTCTTCTCTTGTCCCTAGGGCCTGGGGCTCTAAAGGGCTGCCCTTGGTAAACACCGAAGCAAAGAGGGCATTCAGCAAATCTGCTTTTTCTGTGTTATTTGTAACCAGGGTGCCCATCCCGTTCACCAGCGGACCCACGTTTTCCCTGATCTTCCTTTTGCTGAGAAGCGGCTGGCCGTGCTGCGGCTGCTCTGGGTGCTCACCGTGCTGGGGCTCCAGTTCGTCTTCGAGCTGCTGCTGTGCCAGAAGCTGGCGGAGGGCACGGGCGAGCTCTGGTACGGGCTGGTCATGGCGCCCGTCTTCATCCTGCTGCAGCTGCTGCTGCTCCGCGCCTGCCGCGTGAACTGAGGGGGCGACGCTGCTGGGCCGGTCCCGGCGCCTGCTCCACTGCCGGCCAGGACGGGCCCGAGGTGCCGGGGGCTGCGGCCCAGAGCGGAGCCGCTGCGGAGCAGCCGCGTCAGGACGGGGCAGCGCTGAGCCCCGAGCAGCAAGCGCGGGGCCCGGGGGCCTGCGCTGGCCTCAGCGCCAGGCTTCACTCCAGGCACGGCGATTCTGACATCTCCGCAAAGGCCCCGTTTGTGCCGCGTCGCCAACGTCGGCCTCGCTTGGCTCTCGTGTGAATGTGTCCTGATGTGCAGGCCCTGTGGGATGGGCCAGTGAATGTAAAGCAAAACTGTAGAGATAAGGGAATTATACACATACAGCTCCTTGTTTGTTGTTGTTGTTTTTTTTACCCCTGGAAAGTGGGGGCCTTTGCCACCTCCAAGCCCAGCGCACCAGCAGCATCTTTGCCACCCCTTGATATTTCTGGCACCTTTAACGACACACGCTGGAGGGAAAAGATGTGAGAAAGAAATGCCTCTTCTTTACACGGTGAGACTTGAGTCACCATCCCTCATGGGCGCTTTGACCTGGCTTGTTCTCCTTGGTGTGAGGTGTTGTTAGGTCCGGTATCCGAACTGACAGGGAGAGAGACAACCACCATAGATATATTGTCTTTTATTAATAGAAGAAAGATAATAAGTATTACCAGCTAGCTGGGGTCCGGGCTTTCCCACGCAGGGGTCACACCACGGACCCCGACCACTTCGAGCGTCCCTCTTTTATACCGTTCTTACCCAAGAGTGTTCCCCCTCCCGTTTTCCTGTTTTGCATTCTTGTTAATGTTATCTATTTTGCTGAATTAAAACATCTGGATAAGCAGCCCCCCTATCATCCTGATTGAGGGCAGGGCACCCTAACCCCGCCACCTATCAAGGGTCCAGACCTTGCCATGAGCAGGGCATCCTGACCCTGCCATCTATCAAGGGTTCTGCCCCTGCCATGAGCGAGACATCCGGACTCTGCCAGTTATCATGGGTCCTTGTGCTCTAAGACTCAGCTTATTCTACATTAGCTATTTAACCCCTACCTTCCCTGCTAATGCACCCTACATTCCCCCCTTTTTCTTTTGCTAATATCAGAGAATCCTTTCTCGATCTTTCTGAGTTTGTCGCATGAACATTATGTGCATAGAATTAACTCGATTTGTAGCTTTTTCCATTACCCCCATTACACATTTCCACATTATACAGATACACAGTAACAGTAATAACAGAATTACAAATACGCGTAATCCTTCTTTTATCAGTCCTGATATCCACCCAGGTAACCCTCCAAACAATGACTCTAGCCATCCGTCCATCAGTCCTTCTTCCCGTGTTATCTTCTGAGTGTGTTCCTTGAGCCAGCGCAATTGTTGTTGAATCGATTGGCTATGGTCCGACAGGTTAAAACAACATAGTCCTTCAAACTCCTCACATCCCTGTCCATGGGCGAGGAGCAAGAAGTCTATAGCCGCTCTGTCCTGTAGTAGTGCGTGTCGCAGGCTGTTCTGATCGAGCAGGAGTTGTTCCAATACCTCGGTTGTCGCATTTGCTTGCTTCTCACTCCAACAGGCTAACTTCGAAAGCTCCCTTAATGCATTTCCTGCTGCAGCTCCTAAGGCGACCCGCGCGGTTACAGATATTAATTGTACGTTATCATCACATTCCGGTGTTAAACCAAGGGAACGCTTTTGCCTTCTTTGTTCCTGCTTCATAGTTAACAACTTAGCTCTAGACGGGGCTATCATTGCCAGTTGCCCTAAATAACACGGTCCCCCATAGGCATTCTTAGGTATTCCCTGCCATGCTCTATCCCCACAAATTAGAAACACTCCATCTGGCAAGGCCTTAGCGGTATCATTATTCCATAGTAAATCTGTCCTATTATGTACCTGTCCTGATGGATCCCCCCCATATGCTCCTAAGGGTAATCCCGCACGCAGGGAATCGTTGTTGTAACCCGTCGACTGTCCCATTTATCCCACAGAATGTCCCGTTTGCATATATGGGACCGAAGGTTCCATCTCCTCCTATGGTCTTACGCCAGTCGAATATTGGGTCGGGAGATACATCAGTCCAACCCGAAGCATTCCACCATTGGGGCCTAGGGCCTCCTTTAATTATAATGTTCCATTGTGCCAGGAATCTCACTCCTCCCTTTTCTCCAAAAAACTTGTCCCCAAACATAAAACACGTTTGGGTCCAATTATTGGAACTATTTCCAATTGCTTGTGCCTCCATCAAATTGAGCTCTTGGGGGTCCCAAGGCAATGAGGTATTTAATCCCTTAATGAGCCTTACGGCACATTCCGAGGCACTTACTACCCCTGAACAGTTTCCCGTAGATACCTTTTTAAAACTGTTGTCATCAAATCCCGGCTTCCCAAACAAGCAGGTTCTGAATGGATTACTAGCGGTGGTGAGGGACAGGCAGAATTCCTGATTCCCCGTGTTATTTGCCCAAGTCACCCACATATTACTTCTCTCTTCTATGTTGTATATCCCATTAGAACACCTCAGAATCATAATTAGCAGGACCATAATTACCCAAATTGTGTTACTGTACATTTTTCCTAATTAATTTCAATTTCAGAGGATTGTTACTATTCCTTCGGACCTCCCACTCCTCTGCTTTCTTCCGCTCTTCTTTGTTTAGCTTCCGGACGTGGGAATGGTGAATCCAATGTCCTATTCCATCGACCTTAACGGCAGTGGGTGTTACTAAAATTACTACATAAGGTCCCTTCCATCTGCTTTCTAATGTTTTTGGGTTATGCCTTTTTACCCACACCCAATCTCCAGGTTCGATATCCATTTCTGACCCCTTCTGATTTCTTTTATACCAGTTTTGTAGTAATGGGAATAACTCATCTTGTATTTCTTTTAAGATCTGCATCTCTTTCCTCATTCCTGAGTTTTTAGTTATTCCCTTCCTTATCTCTAACGGATATACTGGGGGTAGGGTCCCAAACATTATTTCAAATGGTGTAAAGTCTAGTACATATGGAGTTATCCGGACCCGGTATAGGGCAAAAGGTAGCATTGTTACCCAGTTCTCTTCAGTCTCTTTTACTAGCTTAGCAAGGGTTTCCTTTAAGGTTCTGTTCATCCTTTCCGCCTGACCCGAACTTTGAGGATTATAGGCACAATGCAATTTCCAGTTGGTTCCCAGTGCTCGGGCTAATTCCTGTGTAACCCTTGCCACAAAAGCTGGTCCATTATCAGACCCGATGCTCACCGGTATCCCATATCTGGGGATTATTTCTTCCAAAAGTTTTTTCGGTACCACCTGGGCTGTTTCTTGCTTAGTGGGAAAGGCCTCCACCCACCCTGAAAAGGTGTCTACTAATACCAACAGATATCTATATCCGTATTTACCTGGTTTTATTTCTGTAAAGTCTACTTCCCAATGCCTTCCAGGCTCACCACCCCTTTCCCTTATACCTTCATGTACCTTCCTGACCCTCAATGGTTTCATTTCCTGACATGCTTGACACCCCTCTATTATCCCTCTTAATATTTTCCTCTGATCTTGGAATCTCAACCCAAACTTTTCTATTAACAGTCCCATTTTTCTTTCCCCCAAGTGTGTGGTACTGTGTAACTGTTGCACCATCTTCTGTCCCAACCGCTTAGGAATTAACATTCTTCCTTCTGTATCGTAATGTCCTTCTCCTGCACTTTGCTTTTCTGCGACCTTTTGAATCCACTCCCTCTCCTCCGGGGTGTATTCATCCTCTCCAATTTCCTCTTCTTCTCTTAAAGTGTTGTGAGTCAGGGCTAGTACCCTTTGTATTTGTCCTTCTAACGCAGCTCGCCGGGCTGCACTATCTGCAGCTGCATTCCCTCTACTTATCGTATCGGTTTTCTTCTGATGTCCTAAGGTATGCACAATTGCCACTGCTTTTGGTTTCTGCAAAGCTGACAGCAAGTGCAAAACCTCTTCTTTGTTTCGGATTTCTTTTCCTGCGGAGGTAAGAAATCCCCTTTCTCTGTATATTGCTCCGTGTATATGCACTGTCCCATATGCGTAGCGACTATCTGTATAAATTGTCACTCGCTCTCCTTCTGCCATTTCTAGTGCCTTAGCCAAGGCTATCAGTTCCGCTCTCTGAGCCGAAGTGCCGTCTGGTAAACGCTGGCTCCAAACTATTTCTCCCTTCTGATTTACCACTGCAGCTCCCGCCCTTCTTTTTCCTTGCTCGACCAAGCTACTTCCATCTGTAAACCACACTTTTCCCCCTTGCAGTGGCTCATCCTTTAAATCTTCCCGCACTGTCGCAGTTTCAGCTAACACCTCCTGACAATTATGCACAGGTGTTTCATATTCTGGGTTAGGTAGGAGGGTGGCTGGATTTAAAGTCGTTGGGGACGTATACATAATTCTTCCTGGGTTTAAAAGCAAGGCTTGATAATGAGTCAGCCTAGCATTTGTTATCCATCTTTCAGGCGGCTGTTTGAGTAATGCCTCTGCGTAACGAGGAGCCGTTACATACAGCTTTTGCCCAAACGTGAGTTTGTCTGCGTCCTTAACCATTAACGCCACGGCTGCAATAATTCTAAGTCATGAGGGCCACCCTGCGGCAACTGGGTCTAATTTCTTTGAGAAGTATGCCACTATCCTTTTCCAAGGTCCTTGCTTCTGCGTTAACACTCCCTTGGCAACTCCCGCATTTTCGCTCACATATCTGGGTCCGGGAGTGCAAGTGCAGGGGCCTCTAGCAGGGCTAATCTCAGTTCCTCAAAAGATTTTCCCATAGCTTCTGTCCACTGCCAGTCCGGTTTCTCTCGACTCGCCTCATACAGAGGTTTCGCTTTTTCTGCAAATCCAGGTATCCACAAACGGCAGTATCCTACTGTCCCCAAGAATTCTCGAACCTCCCTTGGAGATCTGGGCTCCTGAATCCGAAGAACAGTCTCTTTCATGGCATCAGTTAGCCATCTCCTACCATCTCGTATCTTATATCCCAGATATGTTACTTCAGGACTACATAGCTGAGCTTTCTTAGCACTTACTCGGTATCCTAGTTTATTTAATTCTTGCAACAACTTCCTCGTACCTTCCTCGCACTCCTCTTTCGTTCTTGCTGCTAGCAGCAGATCATCCACATACTGAAGCAATTTCACACTAGGATTCTGTCTCCTGAATTCACTCAAATCTTCCTGCAGTATTTCATTAAACAAAGTCGGCGAATTTTTGAACCCTTGTGGTAATCGGATCCAAGTTAACTGACCCTTGTATCCGCTCTCGGGATCTTCCCATTCAAAAGCAAACATTTCCCGGCTCTGTTTTGTCAGGGGGATGGTAAAGAAGGCATCCTTTAAGTCTAAAACTGTATACCATCCCATATCTGGTGGCATCGTACTTAACAGAGTGTATGGATTCGGGACTGTAGGATGCACATCCTCCACTCTTCTCTCAGATCTTGAACTGGCCTGAAATCTCCTCCGGGCTTCTTTACTGGCAGTAGAGGAGTATTCCAAGGAGATTTGCATTTACGCAGAATGCCAGCTTCCAGTAACCTTTTAATGTGCTTCGCTATCCCTTGTCGAGCTTCAGGGGTCATTGGGTACTGTTTAACGCTAATCGGGTGAGCTCCTGGTTTTAATTCCACGACCAGAGGAGTTTTCCCTTTAACCTCTCCTACCCCTGAATTCTCTGCCCATACTTCCGGGAGTTCCCTCATCCATTTTTGAGTTTCTGGTCCAATTTCTTCCTTCCTCTCTTCATACAGTCTATATTCGTCCTCTAATCTAACAGTCAGGACCTGTATCGGTTGTCCTTCCCGGTCATTGATCTTTACCCCATCGTCCTCGAAATATATCCTTACCCCCAATTTAGTTAGGAGATCCCGGCCCATTAAGGGTACCGGACTCTCCGGTATATACAAGAATGAATGCGTGATTTGTCTATTAGCTACATCTACCTTCCTTTCTGATGTCCACCAATATACCTTACTCCCATTTACCCCTCGTACTCGAGCTTTCCTTGTCGATAGTTTCCCCGCTGCTTTATTTATTACTGAGTATTCAGCCCCTGTGTCTACCAGAAATTTTACACATTTCCCTTCCATTTCTAATTCTACCCAAGACTCGGGGAAGGGTTCCGAGTCCCGGCACCTTCAGTCACTATCTTCTTTTGCCACCAGTACTCTAGGTGGCCTCCTTTCTCCTTTTTCTGGACACTCATTTTTCCAGTGTCCTTTCTTTTTGCAAATTGCACATTGATCCTTTCGCCCACAGCCCGGCGGCGGAGCCACGTGACGGCGGCGGCCAATGGCAGGCGGCGGTCGCGGCCGCGGCCTGCGAGGACGACGTGAAATGGCGGCGGCGGCAGCGCTGCTGCCAGTGCTCGGCGCTGCCGGGCGCGTTACGAGGCGTCGCCGTTCAGGGCCCGTTGCTGCCGAGTATGAACGGCGGGCAAGCTCGTTACCTGCAGCACGCGGCTCCCCCGTGGGGGAAGCGCCGCTGTCACGCGGGGGAGCTGCTCCTGAGCCTCGTGCAGGAGCAGGAGGAAGGTTCTTGGCCCTCGAGGTCCCCAGCGAAAGCAGAGGCCTCGTGCAGGAGCAGGAGGAAGGTTCTTGGCCCTCGAGGTCCCCAGCGAAAGCAGAGGGGCAAAGCAGGAGAGCGGAGACCTGCCCTGGGAGGCCGCCAGGAGGGCTGCCGGCACCAGGGCCCAGGCGTCAGGGACACACGTCAGCCACCACCGCGGCTGGGGCGAGATGAAAGGGAAGAGCAACCGCACGCAAGGAGGTCGGAACGCACCGTGAACGCATTACCTGTGTCCCCAGGAACCTCCGTGGGACCTGAGTGGCCAGGCCTCCACCCGTCCTTCGTATGGCCACCATGGAGCTGAAGCGCACAGGTCACTGACCAAAGCCCACGGAATCCACCAGCATGGAGCTACCAAAGGCTCCAGGAGGCCCTTGGATGAGCACAAGGCTGTTCTTGTATTTAGCACTTCGGTACCTAAACTTTAGCACCGTAAACACAATAGTTGGGAGTTATTGGTCAGGTAGAAAGGGAGGGCACAACAGTCATCACCCTACTGATTTTGTAGGTAGGAAATGTGATAATGCACAAAACAACAGGCAGTAGCTGCAACAGTTGCTCTACTAGTATCCATAGGCACTCACACAGATCACTTCGTTGTCACACACATTTGGAAATGGTTTTTTCCCAAGCTCATTTGGAGCTCATCAGGTGTGTCGGGGTAGGCCAAAGGCTTTATGCATTGCCAATAACATATTGGCTACTTTGTAACGTAGGAAACAATTCAAATCTTAGTTGAAAAGGTTTTTTTCTTAGAGAGACAATGGATTTTCCAAGAGAGATATGACCCTGTGTTAGGAACATACGAAAACAGAGAAAAGTATACAGATGAAACTGATTGATAACGTCATCACTGGCAGATGGAAACATCAATATTAGCTGGAAGAGACACCCTTGCGTACAGATTAACGGAGCAGGTGAATGAATAATGGCTTTCTGATAATTTGCAGCATGCAGGCTGCATTGTGACCTATCTGACATGCTGCAAGTCATTTTTCCTCTTTTGGGAGAATTGTTAGAATTAGGAAAACCATTTAATTTTGTCAACTGTAGCCACAAGAATACTGAGACAAGCCTCTGCAAAATGTTATCTCCAACCCGAATGGCACAGTTGTTAAATTTTTGTTTTGTTTCATTAGGCAAAGTGTTCTGTTGAAAGGCTGAAGGATGACAGAAAAGAGGATATAGGCATTTTCAGTAACTGTTCTTTTTAAAAATTTTTTTTCTTAACATGCTACCAAGTTTCTTTTGGTGCAGTCCTATTAGTTGAACGATTGTAATTTATATGCCCAAAGTGTAACACTGTATTTGCTGAAGGTCAAGATATAAGAAAGAATTGATTGCAAAAGTTTTGATGATAAATGTCTTGACTAGGAATACAACAGAGAAGATGGAAAGGGATCTTACTTATTTTCAGATATTAAGACTGACAAGAGAGAAATACGTGATACATTATGGGAAACAGTATTTCCTAGAATGCCACTTAAGGCAAAACTTGGCCTTTTTCTGCAAGAAAGTCGTCCTTTTTCTGCAAGGAAGTCTTCCCCATCTCTCCTTCTGGCTGACCAAAACACCTTCCCCAGCCTTACCTGGAGTCTCTCCTACCTTGGTGCTCTCCATCTCAAACAAACCTGGTGATCTTCCTCTCTCCAGCCACTGCGCAACAATCCCTTGTTCCAGCCCTCCTTGCTGCTGGGCCCCTGTGCCACGACTCACCTTGTCCTTCCGTCCTCTGCTGAGGACCCTTCCAGCCAGAGCGCTCACTGTGGAGCCACTACTGCTCCCAGCTAGACCCAGGACTGCTGCTTAGGCTGCCCCGGGCCTTCCTAAGGCATTACCTGTTACAGTTTATCATCAAGATCTTATTCTGTTTATTTATATAAATTAAAAAGGCTATAATATATCAAAAATATAAATAATTTCCAGAATACATAAATACGTTACAAAAGTGGCTCCTTTTTTAAAAAAAAATAACAATGTGTCCTTTTTGCCAAGACCTTTTCAGATCCAAAGCCCTCAAAACACATCAAAGTCAGAAGAGCTCACAAAATACATATAAAAGATGACCTTTTAGGGTCCAGGAGTTTGTCCAAGAGTTCCAGATGATGTTCACAACTTCTTTTACAATAGGTTTAAGAAGAGACTGTTCAAGGAAGAGATTTAATCACTATAATACCATCTCCTTAAAAAAACAAAAACAAAAAACCCCACCTCTGTCAAGGATGTGCTCTGATCGGACTACAAAGACAAGGTAACACAGCCCTCAGAAAATGGAGCAGATTATATCTTGGAGATCCCAGCACGCCAATACCTGCTACATGCTGGACACACACAGCAGAATGTTGGAATCCAGGCTTTCACACAATTGCTGGTGTTAGAGGACACTGCAAAGCCATGAGAAATAGTTTAGAAGAACAGCTGCACACAGATTGAGGAGTTTTACCAGAGACCACCAAATTAACCAAGGACAGCAAAGGCCTCTTATTTCCACGATGTCCCCTGCGTAGCAATCAGTAGGGCCGCTCAAATACTGAATAAATAACTACTTGGAGAGTCTGAAGATTCAGGAAAAAAGATCTTATTAGGGAACTAAAACTTATTAGGAAAAAATGGAAAGCAAAGATAAAGAGGAGAAGAAGCAGGGGAGTGCACCAACAGGAGGGATCTTTGCAGCTGCCGCTGGAAATGGGAGAGAGGCTCCATTCAGTAGCGTTTCCTCTGTCTTCCGTTCCCCTTGCCTTTGGCTTCCTTCTCCTTCCGCTCTGCAGCCGTGGTGAAGGTGATACAGTAAGCATCTAGAAAATCCATCAGCTTTGCCTTGGAAATCTTCATGCCATTTGCTTTCAGCTCTCGGTGCAGTGCAGCCAGCTCAATTGGCTCGTAAAAGAGGACCTTGTGGTACAGGACTGAATTTGAAATGATGCAGTTTCCCACTGCGTCCAGTGTATCTGCTTCCTGGGCTGCTGTCTGAGAAGCTGGGAGCTCCTCTTCCTCATCTTCGGATATATTGCTACAAGAACTAAAAGTGAGAAAAAGTGCAAAAAACAATCAAGGAAACAACTGGTCATCAAGGGCACACTCAGAGATGCCCAAGTCCCTGGCTGCCAACCCTTGCAATGCCCTGTGTAGGATCTCCGACACCAGCAATTGCCAAAGGGAGGGAGGCAGAACACGCCACGTGTTCTGCAAACCTGCACATCAAGCTGTGCCGGTGCTGCCCGGCATTCCTTGCTCCTGCTGCACTACTGCTGACACACTTGCTCTGTGCAGCACCACACGCAGTGCTCACCGAGCAGCGCTCCCTGCTCCTCTTGCAGGCTCTCACTCAACCCTGCGAGGCTCCTTGCAGTGCCAGCTTTGAGCTCTGCCCATGTGCATTTTCACCCGTGAGCATTTCTGTGCTCTCAGAATAGCTCACTAGCAATTAGACTGAAACGTACAACAGAAGAACTTACTTCAAGTGATAAAAGCTCAGGGAAGCTGGCTACAGTACAGATCCCCTGTATTCTGCATTGACACTTATATTTCCCATTTTCCCAGCTCATCTCTGTGCTGCACAGTAGACTCCTTCGTTAGTATTTTGTTCCCCTACCTCTGTATACCAGTAGAGACGTCACTGCCATCCAGCGAGGATGAAGATTCCTGAGAATATGAAGATTCCTGAGATGATGAGAGCATCAGCTCCTCCTTATCAGCTACCAGAGAGCCCCTCTCTGGAGATACAGTTGGTGTGTTCTGCTCCCTGGTTCCTCTGGGCTGATACATCCTTTCATTTCCTTTCTCAGCTGCTGCACAGCCTGTTGCAGGGGGTGTGACCAAACCCTTGCCCCCAGCACCCTGCCCAGCGAGTGCTGAAGAAGCCTTAACAACCTGCTGCTTTTTTCTCACGGTTTCTGAGATTTTGGCACGTTTCCCACCAGCATGCCCGTTAGTCTTCAGCTGCCTACGGCGCTTGGCTGGAGGCCTCTGTGGGGGAAGCTGGGAGGATGGGATATCATCCTCTGTGTCAGTATCCACATCCGTATCCACGTCCTGGTGAGTATACTGGAATATGGCCTTCAACTTTAACACCATCTGGCGTTTTGGGAAAGGACGAACTCCAAATCTGAAAGAGAAAGGTAGGACTTAAGCCTAATATAATGCTGCGCCTTCCACTGCTATAGCTCAGCAATGTGACCAGGCCAGGAAGCTCAGTGGCCAGCTGGAAGAGCATGATATTGGAAAACCATCAAGTTTTCCCCTTTAGCACAGTAGCTGCCTTTCACACCACCTACCAGCAGGTTTCTCACAGAATCACAGAATGGTTGGGGTTGGAAGGGACCTCTCGAAATCATCTAGTCCAACCCCCCTGCTCCAGCAGGGACACCTAGAACATGTGGCACAGGGTGACATCCAGGCGGGTTTGGAAGATCTCCAGGGGAGGAGACTCCACAACCTCTCTGGGCAGCCCGTTCCAGGGCTGTGACACCCAAACAGTAAAGAAGTTCTTCCTCATATGGAGATGGAACTTCCATGTATTTTTTCTGCTCATAAAGAGATGTACTTGTACTTTTTTTTTTCTAGATATACTTGTAGAAGCAGTGCTAACCTGCTCAACTCCCTCTTCAGTTCTGGGGTCTTCATAAGGGAGTAAGCTGGCATTGGTGTCATAGGAGTCTCAGGAGACTTGTCCTTCTCAGGAGACTTGTCCTTCTCTTGACAGGCAGGTTCTGCAACAGAATGAAATTGTCATCAGAATTAGTACAGAAGGATATAGGAGGGATGATATCTTCCCCTCCTGGTGGCAGATATTTTAATGTTATCTAGTAACTGTTTAAGAAGAACTACTTGTCTGCAAGCTGCTCTACTAAATACCTTTATACCGAACAGATCAACACTTTCGTCTTCCTTGGGTCTAGGATATTGTTTTTTATTGTCTTTAAATCAGAAAACAAATTGAGCCATATGTTAGGTCTGAATAAAAAAGCCCACTGGAGGCTTTGATAGAACTGCTGCAAGGTAATTAAAAATATATGTTTACTGAATTCTGTGAAGTGGTTCTTTCCCAAGGAAGAAAATTGCATAGGAGACTTGATGCAGAAGAAACCGAACAAGTCAAGGTTCTGGGGGCCTGAATTAGATACTGATTTAGTGATACTGATTTCCTGATACTGTGAAGCACAGTCAGTCTCAGGTCATGTTCTAAATCCTGCTTGTTAAACTAATTACTTAAGATAGTATAATTAGTAATATATCTAATAAATATTAAGGGATAAATTACTGTTCTTAGAGCTTAGATGGAAGGAACTGTCCTAGTAAGCAGCTGACCCCAGAAGGGTATGACCCCAGAGGCTAGTGTTCTCTGTGTCATCAGACATTCAAGCAGACAAGGCCCAGCTCCTGACACCACTAAGTGCAATCTGGTGGCAAAGAGCAGCTTGGCCCTTAGTCTTGTGTGCGTCCTGAAACGCTCACTGTGTCCTCCAGTTGGGACCAGTGCTGGACACACAAAAATCTGTTGGAAGAGCCTACAATCAGCAAACAGAAGGGCAGGGCAAGTCAAAGCAAAGGCAAATCAGAAGAGCTTTGCAGGAAAATATGCAGAGAGCCTACCCGTGGGCAGGAGAGGCACCTACTTCTAGCCAACCTCTATACTCCTACCACTGGAAGCAAAGCTTACCTGATGTCTTCATGTAAATGTTAGCACATACATCAGTGATGAATGCATGAAAAACAAGACCCATTACTGCAAGGAATAATCATTCCCTAGCATGCAAAGTGAAGGCTGTTTGATTTTTTTTCCCCTCCCAGGTAATGTCTCATCATTTCTACAATGCATACGATCACTGTCAAAGCAGCAGCATGAATGGATCACAAATGGCTACGCTCCAACTATCCCACGTATTTAGTTGCACTCCCCCACATCAGAAGCTGACTGTACCTTCTTGTGCCTGGCCCTGACTGCTTTGGATTAGAAGGCCAAAACACCCTCTCAATATAGCAGGTGAACAACAAACAGGATGATCACCTAAAATGACAACAATTTAACCTACTTCAGTGAACTCTGTACAGATACAAGCTCTCACCGGGAGTCTTTGCAAGGTCTGTCGGACAGGCATCTGCTGAAGCCTGACACCTTCTCAGTTAAAAAAAGCATCTGTGGAATTCCTCCTCTTCCACTATCCGAAACTTCCCAGAATCTGGGCTTCAGGAAACTTTGTATACTGCACTCTGATGACCATGCCTCAACAGGACTATTTTTGAGGTGAAGCGAAGTTGTTGCTCCGTCACTAGGACTGCCCTGAAGAGGGGTACTGCCTTCATTTCCTGGTCTCGGACCGGGCTCTCCCAGTCGAAAGCCCAAGAGATAGATCTGGGTCTGCTGCCAGGGCTGGCATTTGCCCAGCCAGCCAGGCTGGAGTTCTGGCTGTTTCCTCTTAATGGTGACGGATCCTCAGCGTGCCAGCAGTCATCAACGGGGACTGGGGGCTCATCATGAAGCGAGACACTACTGCTCAAAGAAAGACGACTTGTTTCTTCTTTCCCTTCACTGTCCTTTATCTCAACCACATTGGTATCAGTTTCATCTTCCAGTGCCTGCTCATGACATGGAGACACAGGTTTGGACACTGATGAGCTTTTGGCACATTCCCTTTCCATGCCAGTGTAGCCAAGGGAAAGATCTGAATCCCCTGGAGAAGGTAATGAGGTGTCGGTGGAATATAATTCTGTTGCTCGGCTGCTGGAAGGACTCCTTTCATCAGCTGAGTTCTCCCTAGGCAACTGTTTGTCTGACAGCGATGTTTCAGGAACTTTTATGAGGCTGAGAGCCATTTCATGGTCACTGTTACCTGCCACTAAGCTCTTGGTCTCGAGTTTAGACATAGATTGCTTTATACGGTTTATACTTGTGACACGTGTCTGCGTTGCAAAATCCCTGCTTTTGGTCTGAGGTGGTGTGTCTGGCACTAGCCAGGAGCTGTCCATACCTGAAGACTCCTCGCGACTCTGCCCTTTTTCATGGCTCAGGTTCAGGCTCTGTTTGCTCTCTGTACAGGCACCTACCTGGGTGCTGGGAGGCAACTCTCTGGACATTTTTACATCATTATTTGTAAGTGATGCATCTGTAATGCGACATGAGACCTGGGATGATCTCAGCTGTATCTCAGTGACAGATGATGAGTTAGGTTTAGGTTTGGGGATCTCAGGCCCATGTGCTATGCTAGCACTTTTCAGTTGCTTGGAGATTTCCATTTCCTTCACAGGAGAGCCAGACTCTGGTAACTTCCTCTCTGTTCTAGCTCCATTTCATCATCAGAAGATAAAACAGTAATATCAGCCTCTTTTCTGTTCTGGACTGCAACATCCGGAGTTTTTATGACAAAACTGAACAAACTGAAGCATATTTATGCTTGTTGAAACCAGTGCAGGAAAGCTCTTCTGGAGAAATTGTGCTCTCTATGTTCCGATTTCCTGATGTAATGTCCTGCTCATTGGCTTTCTGGAAAGCTATTTTGGGAGACGGGAATGGTTTTTGATTTCTCTCTGGTGTTTTTGCTTCTCTGGAAATTTCCTATCCGATTCTGAAGACATAAGTGAAGAACCAACAGCAGAATAAAAAGACATATAAGATTTGAGAGGAGGACTGCCACAAAAACCATCCCTGTGTGGAGAGAGGTCTTTTTGTGACTTGGAGTAAGGAAGCAAATCATTAACATCAACATGTTTTTCGCTAACAGCCTTTCCTGACTCTTTGATAACTTCTTTCATTGGAGAAGGCTCACTGTATTCTATCTGATTTTTGAAAATAAGCATTATAATTTTCACGCCTATCAGTATCATTGTGCGGTGAACAGCTGGTGAATTGTTGTTCTTCCAAGCGGTCTCCCTCTCCCATATTATGTGAAGCCTGAGACAACTTGAAATCTTTCCCACTTTCCCATCTCCTAACCCCCTTCTGAGGTTCAAACTGACAAGACTCAAAATTGATGCTTGTGGCATTCACATTTTTGCATCCACTTGTATTCTGCATTTTGTCTTCTTCAGACAAGTCACATTTGGATGTTTCCACATCATTGTCTTCCCTCAGATGTTTGAAGTCATTGCTTATTAAGGCAGATACGGACCTTTTTGCCTCTTTTTTCTTAGTCTGCTGGTTCGCACCTTGGGCTACCTCAGTATCACTACAGATGTTGTAATCTGTGCCTTCACTCATCTCCAGTTTGTCTTGAACCATTTTTCTTTGAGTTGCAGCAAACTCATATATTTCCTCCGGCTCCTGTTTACCCACCCCGTTGTCGTCTTCCTTCTGGCATGCAGGGTTTAGCACAGCTTCTTCTTCCTCATCTTCACCCACCCACACTGAGTTCAGGAGCTCTTTGAAGTTCTCAGCTCTGTTATCATTATCTTCATCGTCTCTCGCAGAGAGGAGATCATCTTCTGGATCCACTCCAGAAGATGCCTGTCTCTCTTCAGCGCAGTCCTTACACTTGAGCACAAGTTCCCTTAAATCAAACCTGCAAGAATGTAACAGAAATGTTAATCTCCCTCAAAATTCATTCAAAATTCCAAAATGTTATAGTTGACTGATCAATCTAGTGAGTCTTGTAAAGAAAGTTAAATTTAATTTGTGAAACTGTTGTGCCAAATTAGACATGCAGTTTCAACATTAATAAAGTCAATAACAATTTCAGGTTTTCACTCCGTGTCACCATAATCTCCTCAGGTTTCACACTTATTTCCCCCATTCCAAACAATGCATCGCTGCCACTACAGAGGATAATCAGTTCTCCTTGATTAGGTATGAGTTTAACTGACTATCAACATAAAAGAGCAGATTTTTTTTCCTGGTCTTTTTCAGAATTACTTTAAAAGGAGGACACCTACATTTCCAGAACTAAGTGATTTTGATCCGATAGAATGTGTTTCATCTGCTGCTGTTTCAAGTTCATTATCTAACACATGTCTAGGATCATGACTGACATAACAAATTAGCATTGCCTGCATCCACATTCTGCAAGTCTCATTCAGATTAAGTGTGTCACTAGGGCAATGCTTTGAGAATTACACTCATCACCATTGCCACCATCAGCTGTCATTAAAGATCATGAGACAAAACTTGGCAAAAGTGTTCTAGTCATAAACCAAAAATAGAAAATCTCAAGCAGATGTAACCTGAAGAAAGATTCATGAAAAAATGAGGATAAGATGCTCGTGTGTTCATATTTCACTTAAGATGGAAGCAGAGGTACTTGCATCTCAAGTGAAATGAGTTTTGTGAAAGCCACTGAAACCACAACAGAAGGTATCAGGTTAAAGTCCATGTGGCTGAAAGCATGAGGTGACCCAAAGCACACTCATATGATACAAACCTGGTAGCCAAAGCCCTCAGCTGGGGCACGATTCTAGCAGGGATGTCAGTATAAGCAGTGTAAAGATATCGCAGGAATGCGAGGACTGCCTCTTTTGTCACATCGCTCAGCAGCACCCGGCGCGTCTGCTCGTCGTCATCGTCCTTCACCTTCACATATATCCCTTCGTCGTAAACCTGTGCAGTAAAAGGAAAGCAAACAAGGTCCACTTCCTCATAAAGGAACAACACCAGCAGTATCTGCTCTCTATCAGGCCACTAATTTTTTTTTTTTTTTTTTTTTTTTTTTGTGTCAAAGTCTGTTCCTATGGCCAGGATTTGATGCCTCAGAGGGAAGCTAAAATGACCAGAGATACAGAGCTCCCTGGGGAATAGGGAGCTCCATACAGCTGTTAACTTGTACCCTGAAGCTTTCAAGGACCCCTCATAAATGGTCCTAAGCACCTTGAGCTGAAACTGCTGTAATCATGCATGAGGACAAAACGAATTCTACTGATTCCAGAAAGAATGACAAAACTTTGTCAAGAAGTTGGTATGGTCTGGTGGCAGCTCTGTCAGAGGGCAAGTTCCTGTCTTCAGCCCACTGCCTTTCATTGCCTTTGCAGAAAATTGCACAGGAGCAGGCTGGAAACTATATGAACCAAAATGCTTCTGGAAACACAGAAATTACTTCACTGGCCTTGCCAAAGGCACAGGTCAATGCAGCTACCTCCATAGCACCTGTGGGAGTGACAGACCTCTGTCTGGGTTAGTTACAAGCACAGCTTGTAAATACTGTCTACTCCATAATCAGCAGGTCCAGAGTGACTTGCCACTGGATCTCCAAATACTCTGTGCTTACTGTACGGCATCACTAACTCATTTGTTGTGATCAGTCTGGAATAGACGGTCAAACTCCTGTTACTGCAAAGGGGCTTTACTCGAGGGGAAGAGAAAAGTCTAACAGCAGTACTTACCAGCTGAACAGCCCGTGGACAGCGTGCATACAGCACAAACATATGGGCATAAAGGATTTCTCCAGAGTCCACTTGAAACTGGATATCACTCAAGTAGGCGTTGTTAACCATGATATTGTAATCTTCTGCCAGCATCCTGAAAGAGGACTAGAACATAGAAGGGACACAAAGACAGGAGTTTTTACAGCTGTAAGGCATTTTCCTGGCAGATAAGGAGGCAACAGCCCAGTTTGTCAGCACTGCTGTACTCTGGGTCCCAGCGTGGGTATGGCTGCCTTTGCCTTCTCAGGACTAACAGAATCCTTATCAGTGCAAGGTCTTCCATAAGAGACGTAAGCAACCTAGTCCAACACACATCTCTGGCTTTGTTTCCCTCCTTCTCCTCTCTTCAAAGCTTAGCAGCTGTGAAGAGGCAGTCACATGCTGTCTTCCACTCTACTTGTGGAACAGCCTTTTGCATTACAGCACATCATCGTCCTCGGATCTTTACCACATCATTTCCTGATGTGGCAGAGCCACTGCCTGCAGTTGGCCTCTTGCTCTGCTGTCTTCCACCATGTTTTTGAAAGCTGTAATTCCCACCTTGATGGAACTGAACTCAGTTCATAACAATTGCATAGAGCAAGAGGAATGAGGATGACCCAGGGGCAAGGTAATGAGCCTTTCTTCTCTTGTTCACTGTTTTGGTCTAGCAATGACACCTGGGAAGAAACCCTCTGCAACAAGGGGGCAACACGGAATAAAAGAAATGCAGGTATCTAGTCCAAAGGAACTTGTGCACTTGTTACTGAAATCTCCTTTGAAAATTCCTTTATTTATTTATTTATTAAGTATTTACTCTTATAATTTTAAACTCCTTTACTGAAAGTTTGGGGAAGGCTGGTTGCCCAAGCTATCTGTGACTAGTTTAATGTCTGGCACTACCCCTACTACAAACCCATACAAAGCAATCTTCTAAAGACTCAGACTCCCTAGGTAGCAGTGTTGCTTCTGGAGGTGGCCAGTGCTTCAGAGAAGCGTGAAATACCTGCAGCCCATGGTTGAGGGAGGCTGCCTGACTGTAAGTAGAAAGCAGCTTTACCTGAGACACTAATTGTTGACCTTGTAATTTCTGACCCTAGCGCAGACTGGAAGAAAGGCAAGTTTTATCCAACTCCATGAGATGTAGTTCCACCAGAAACAGCAGAGCTCTTTATTTTATTAGCAGCTTTCTAGGTTAGTTCAGTGGGAACTCAACCTCTCTACTTGCTTCAGTGTGTTTGCAAGGAGCCAATACCAGTTAGCATGGAAACGGCAGCACACGCTGGGCCATTTCTTCCAGGCTTCACAGGTGGGCTAGAGGAGACTCTGCACGTCATGGACTGCTCTCCAAGGGCAAGACAGGAAGCTCAGTCTGGAAACCTGTTAGGTGTTTCTTGCTCTCTTTTTCTTGGCAGGTAGGACACCTGCAAGACGGTACCTCGAGAAGGCAGGCACTGCTTTCCAGGCAGGAAGCCCAGAACAGCCTTCCTGCTGACACTAAAATTATGACTCGAAAATGGGGAAATTAAGTAAGAACAGAAATATTCTGGCTGCACCATTCTCTGTGCAAAAGAAAGACTGGAAAGGAAGATAAGAGGAGAGGCATTTACAAAGTTCTGGTCAGAACCATGCAAAATGGGTGCGTACATGAGCCTGGATGAAACCCCAGACAGTTCTGTCTCTCCTGGTCTCCAGGAAGTGTGGCCTGTGTCATCTAGGCTGGGCATCAAAGCAGAGTACTACCTAAGTGCTGAGCAGATACATCCCTAGTAACTACCCCCAAATACTCTATGCACTACAGCCTCAATATTTAACCTGGTTCTCTTTGTGTAAATTATGCACAAATTTGCTTTATGTTACCTGTTATTTTAAATTAAGTAGGACAAACACTCTGAAACACCCACAAGCCTGCCTGTGGGCATCAATGAAACATCACGTATTTGGACTTCAGCTTTGCCTAGGATGATTCCTGTGAGTGACTGTAATGCTTAAACATCTCTGTTTCTGTGAAAATGAATGGGAAATACTCCATACTTCTGGAAATTAATCAAATAGGAGAGGCTTTTTGTTTTTTTTAAACAAATAAACAATACAAAAATACAGTGCAAATAAACAATACAAAAAAGGGGAAAAATAACATTTGTCCTTACATTTATATCGTTGCTTCTCGGGAATCTCTTCTCTATGGGTAGAGGGGCAAAGCCACTTAGTGAAGAATCACTGGAAGTCAATTCTTTTCCTCAAAGAAGAAAAGGCACATCTCAAGTCATGTACAACCTTCTTGTAAGACAGAACGAAGTGGCAACTCTTAACTGCCATTTCCTCCTTGCCATGACAACTCCCCAAGAGACTCCTGTCCCAGGCTGACATTTCTGAGCTGAATGGTTCAGCCTCCCCCTCTTGGCTTTATCAGATGCATTTGGTTTTCTTGGCATATGACCAGCAGCCATTTGCTGCAGCTTAATAGGAGAACTGAGGGAATTTTACCCAAGTCAAGTACAAAGCAGAGAGACATTAGATTTAGCAACCATAGTCTTCACTGATGAGTGAACAGGAGACACACAGTGCATATATTATGCTAAATGGTTGGACAATTTTAAGGCTACCATTCCAAGGTCTTGGAATGTGCCGTTGTGCAATGCACACCACTGTAACCAGGGAAGTTAGAGCTGCTCTTGAAGGAATTCTAGGTGGTGTACTTTTTTCAGCCTGTACAGATCAACTTCAGGGACTGTGTATCCATGTACCAACACAACATCATCTCTTACGCTCTTCTTTCACCAGGTCTTCTCCTGGTGAAACCTCGTAAGACAGTGCTGTCGGCAAAAGCTACTAGGCAGAAAAGAGCATATATTTTTGGGATATATTTTTGCCTCACTATTGGCCGTGTCTGGGCCCCCGGCTGGCAGAAATGTATCTGACACCTTTAAAGGATTTTTAAAATAAAATTTAGAAGCTGCTGTCTAAGAGGAGCTCTTCTTAAATATTGGGATCTATGAATCATTTCAGAAATGTCAACTTGATTGTACCTAAAGCCTACTACAGAACAATGCCCCCAAATATCACCCCCTGGATCAACAATATCATCTTGCGGCTGCTGCCACTGCTCTCCAAGTTCAGTATGGCTAAACGTGGCTCCTCATAGCTGATGACACCAGAGAGGAGGCTCATGAGGCTGCCAGAACTTACTTGGCTGCTCTACTTCCTGAGCGTCGTTAAGCTCAAGCCTCCACTGAGTTTGTGCTTCCATGGCCAACTCAATCAGTTGCTGCAGAGTCTGAACATGAACCTTCTCGCCCTGAGATGAAATCTGTCCAGCCTGTTCAGAGCCGGAGTCGGCTTCATCAGCAGCTTTTTCTCCAGTCTCTGGAGAAGCAGGATAATGAGGACTGAGATCAGGCTGAAGTTGCTGAGATACTTCTGGTTGATCAGATCCCACTGATGGCAGAGAAGTCTCTGACTTACAAATCTGATCAAAGGAGAGAAAAAAAAAGACATCAATAAATTAATTTTGTATGTATTTGCAGAGTTCAGAGTACAGTCTCTGAATTGATCTCTAGTTCATACTTTCAAAATATCTTAATAAATATTAATAAAATACTTTGAGCGATCCCCAGATACATACTTGCTCTCCAAGAAGATAGTGCTATAAGGCGACAGACTAAAAGGTCCTGTCTGTTTCTGTAGGCAGCATTTATAAAACTACAGAAAAACGAGAGGCAAGACATCTGGATAATAACAGAGTGAGACCGCTCGGTTTAAAACTGGATCACAGTCCTGCATGCAGCTTCAGGCAGTGGGATACATGGGGAAAGCCTGAAATGCAAACGCTTCACTTTACAACCCTAGGAGTGCCCACCCCCTCCTCAGTGTAACACACAAGCATCCATCTTCAGTGTGAACTTTCCACACTGTTCCTTGCTGCCTTGATACAAAACATGAGTAAAGAAAGAGAAAGGCTCTGATTATAATCAGTCAGAGAAAAGTATCAAGAAGGAACACAAGAGTCAGGCTACTGTAAAAATAGCTAAGCTAGTGGCAAAATGAAGAGGCTCAAGCCCTCTCACTCAGTGCTCTGCTCCCATTTGTTTTGTCTTCCAAAAGCCCAAAGAACAGCATGGCAACACAAGCCTCAGCCTCCTGTCCAAAAGGGAGAAGTGAAAGTTCAAGATCACCAAACCTACTTGTGTGAGACCAGGGGACAGTTGTGCAGGAGCAGAGAGCATGCAGAGCATGGGGTGACTCACTTAAATGGCAGAAAAGAGAAGGGCTACAGAGCAAGTAAACTGTGGCACACAAATACCAGAGGAAGGAGAAAAGAGCATCCCACCTGCACAGTTATGCAAGGTACGATTGGAGGGGTCAGTTCAGCAGTGTAGAATGATTCAGGGTCGCAGGGCCCTGTTAGAGCACTGCTGTTCCATAAAGGGCAGTCCTTGTTTCTGGGCGATGGCATGAGCCAGTCTGTTTTCTCAGATCCATCCTCCAAAATCCTACTGGTGGGAAGCCGAGGAGTGGGAGGGAATTCCATCTCTTGTGTAAGCACCATGGCGGCTCGCTCTTCAGTCCTTTTGCGGGCTGTCTCTGGATCCCGCAGCAGTAACGGTGGAGGAGTAGTTGGGCCTCTTTTACGTGTTCTTTTCTCTTTAAAAAGAAAAGCAAAAGAAACCCAAATAAATGAACAGCTGAACACATAAGCAGAGGAACTGAACCTGCCAGCTTTTTCAAGTGTTGCAGTTGGCAATGATCAAAATGCAACTACAGCAGAACACAAGATTTCTGCAATAAGTCCCAAGTCTCCCGTTACTTCTGCCAGAGAAACAAACCTTCAGGGAAGACTTATTCGTGCACACATGGTCCTGCTGGGCTGAGCTGTCAAATCAGATCACTATGAAAGCAACTGATACCTATGTGCAGGCTACCTTCCAGACCCTTTGAACAGTGACCGTACAGTGCTTTTGGCTAGTTACCAGCGCTTCACTCAAAAAAGAGAGAGAGAGAGAGAGAGAGAGAGAAGAAAAAAGACTCCAAAGCCATGAAGGACTGCTTTTGGTGCGTCTTGATCACTGGTGATGGTCACTCATGTCAAACCACAGCACATATGAATCCTGCACAGCTATCATTTGTCAGGTCTGTTTCTCAGGTCTGTTTCTTTACTGCCTTTGACTTACTAATTCCCAATATAATTGGCAGTGGTTATCAGCAGGAAGAGATTGAGGAGAGCCACGAAGAGCAAAGTGTCTCCTATGTGCAGAACTCAACCTTCCCCCAGGGCAACTGGCTTCTTTTCTGACCATTTTTGTGCATTTAAATAGCAAACCACAGGTTCAACGTGTGTAGTTGTATGCACATATACTTCAGAAAGAAAGCAGAGCAAGGAGAGAAGGATGAAAAAGTTGCATAATCAAGGGTATGGGACAGTGAATAAGAAAAATGCACTGCAAAAAAAATAACAATGGTCTTTTCATGTTTTCCCTTTGGGATTTATTAAAAAAAACAACTCATCTTAAAAACATTCTATAGTTTTGAAACAATCAACCAGTGAAATAAATATAAGACTCAGAATGGATTTCAGTGAAACATCCTGCAGCCTCCCTTGGCTATCTGTATGTGGATACTTTGCATTACTCCATCTCGGACAACTTAAATGAAACAGAAGTGTGCTTGTCATCCCCTATGCCCAACAGAAAAGTTGGTAGTGAAGAGCAGGCTGTTGCATCACTCCTCCAATAATATAGCCTGAGACACTCACGGTGACACATACCTGATCCAGGCTTCCATTTGATTGGCAAGGCAGCCACGGGTTTCATATTTGCAGCTACTGCTGCTTGTTCACGTTTTTCTTGCTCCAAGAGAGAGCGTGACATTGCCATAGCAACCTGCAGATCTTCATCCTGAGGTTCCATTTTGATCCTCTTTTTCATTTCCTTTGAGTCATCTCCGGAGAACTCTTTGCGCTTTGATATGTTTGGTTGATTGCTGAAACGTAAGAATGCAGCAGAAAGCCCAAGTTAACCTAACATAACTGGATCAGAGACAAGAAACCCTGAGCACTTCAGACCAGCTGCCCCACTTCCTCAGAGAGATTCCCATATCCAGAATAATAAGAAAGCATCAACAGTAGTTTTTTCTGTGGAGGAAAGAAAAGGATTTCTTATCATGTGTGGAATTCACAGCAATTTGGAGAAAATCTTATTTTGGAAAGGTAAACATAAGACTGCAGCACTGACAAACTGCCTTTTTTTTTTTTTTTTTTGCAAGGGCAGGAATGGCCTTAACCATCTGCTATCTCAAACCTAAACTTTGTATCAAAGGGCAAAAATCAGGTTGAAGTCAAGAAGACCGTCACCAAAACCGTTCTGCCAATCTTACACTTCCACAGTAAACAAGCAATGGCCTTTCCTCAGCACAATAAGACTTAAAAGTCCTTTGGATACATTTCAGGCAGGCACCACTCGCTATACTCTGAACATGTTGCTCAAATCCCAAAGAGCAGATACATCTCTGCACCCAGCACAATTCAAAACAGCCTGTATGTTTCCTCCTTGACTCTGTGGATAAGGCCCATGTATCCAGGACAGCAACGAGCCGAAAAGCTGAGGCCTTGGAAACACAGATACTCCGAAGAGACTGTATGCTCATATAGCATGTTCTGCTTAATAAGCTCAACCACGCTATTCAGCTTTATTACATAATTACCTCTCAGAGCATAAATATTTCTGACAAATTAGTGTAAGATTATTTACTTCCCATTTTGCTCCTGTCTCCTGACTCATAGTCATCCACCACCTGATCACTTTTGAAGGAAAGCAAGATTTTCACCAAAATCTTACCTGGGATACTTAGGAGAGGCAACTCCAAACTGAGACACCTGCAGTGCCTGAAGCAGCATTTTAGGAGGAACATCCATCTTCACAGCACAGCGTTTCAAGTGAGTAGTTTGGCTCTCGGAAGTTTGGAAATGTTTGCCACAGCTGAGACAATCAGGGATTGCTGGTTTGCTGGAGGAGGAGATCTCTGCTGCCTCCATCTCATCCAGACACCTGGAGGATGATGGACATGACATGACATGACATGACATGCTCTTTTTGAACCTTGCCTCCTGAAATGCTGTAATTGAGCAACTCCAACTACTTAAGCAAGCTGTTTACAATACTTTCTTTACAGAGAAGCACAGACTTTTCATTTATAAAGAGCTAGCTGTATGTAATGTTTTAACAGTATTTGATATTTACCACTAAGGAAACTGTTATAGAGTGCTGGCATCAATTTAAGCCCACACCATTCTGACAAAAGAAAACACAAGGATCCTTCCCTTAGCCTTCCACTCTCATTACCTGTGGAAAGCAAAGGTCTATAGTGCATATATATAGTATTTACAAAGGTATATAGTGCATAGTTTTACAAAAGTATATAGTGCATAGTCTATGTATTTATTCATCTTGCAAAACAGTATCACATCTTTCCTTCAGCGAATAGCTCAGATTTGCAAACAGCTGACATACCAAATGTTCTTAGGAAATCATTATTTAATTGAATAAATGGTGTTGAAATGGGCTGATTTTGAAATGGACACTAATGGGTAGCTTTGCTACCTAGTCTGCAATTACATCTTCTCTAAGGCACTGCTGCTGAAAGCCACACTGGCCTTTCATGCTAGTGCTTCACCTATTAACGTGCTGCCCCCGTCGTGTTATGTTCATGGCTGAAAGATCCTTCTGGCAGATCTGACAAAAAAACAAGCCCTTCTCCTCTAGGCTTTCCGGGACTTCCTCCTTGATCTTCTGCTGAAGGGCAAAAGCCAAAGCACCATCGTCCTTTGTGGATGGAAGATCGTGGGTAACTGGCACAGAAGGGAGAGATGATAGAGTTAAACATCTTGTAGTGAAAGGCATGAAACTGTTACATTTGTCATGATTATTTTATTAACTTAAAAAACCCCTGCAATCTTCCTGTTGCATCTTCACATCTCATTTCTCACAAGGGAATGCACAAACAGTACAGGAGAGCACTACCCCAGGAGTGGAAGGTGGCAATTGGTTCATCGCACATTATGTATCAGAACCAAAAGGAGAGTTATGTTTTAGATGAAGTTTCTGGGAGAACATGGGGTCTTAAACATTACATATTAAACACAGGAAATTCTCATGTCCATAGAGAACCAGCAGGGCCTTGACTTTTAAAGGGGCCTTGACTTTTAAAGCACCAAAACACCAAAAAAAGTGCTATGAATTCAAATTGCTACGGATTCAATTCATCTGCATAGAACATCCTATTTTGTAAGTGCTCAGAGATTTACAGAAGACACGGAGTAACTAAGGTCATATTTATATGAGCTACACAATATTGCCCCTGAGAAGAACGACTGGATTTACTGATGCTCTTAGAATCTCAACCTGTTTCCAGAAAGTAAATTCTCTCTCCAGAATTTAACATAAAATCAAATTTCAGCCTCACAAAAGATCTAGGAGAAAAGTATAGAGATCAATACACATTTATCAATAGAGAAAGCAAGTTCTCAGACATGTGGAGCGATTTATTCAGCATCACACAAGCCACCTGTCCAGCTGTGAACAAAGCCCAGGAATCCAGACTGCTGCTCATGCAATCACCCTAAGCAGCCCTCAGCACTCTCCATGCACACACAGGAGCTAAATAACAGCAGAAACGTACCTTTTTCCGGGTTCTCTTCCTCGCTTTCATCAGAGGAATTCCTGCTAGCTGCAGCCTTTGGCAAGCTATCGCCCAGGCTATGTTTTAGCTGCTCAGGTGCCACTCTCTTGAACTGCTGCATTCCCTCCACCGCCAGCTTTGCTGCCCGCACCTTCGACCCAGGCAGCAGTGGTGTCTTCAAGGTGTCTGAAGAGCAGGTCTCTGGTTGTGAAGGACGGAAGGATAGTGTAGTCTGGGAACAGTCACTCGGAGCATTCACTGAAGGGGACAAAGCACAGTTTCCCAGTCAGAATTAAACAGGTAACTGAGCTGCCCAGGGAGCTCTTGGGAAGCTTCCCAAAACAGCAACCTGAGATAGTCAAAAAAAATGAACATGTTTCTACTCTGATCTTCAAGCCCTATCCATGCTTCGGACTTTCAGGCTCAGAACCAAGCAACAGGTGTTCCTAAGGAGGGGTGGTAACGAGCAGCAGGCTAACAGCTCAGTGTATCTCCGCTCTGCTTTGAGGCAACCTGTGAGATCAGACCAAAGATCTCACCAGCCCAGTTTCTGAGTGCAGTCACTAGTAGATAATTACGAAAGGGTATCAGGCAGAACAAGCACAAAATAATCCTTCTCCTGGTTGACCTTAGCTGTCAGTTTAAGGATTTCATGCACTGGTGACTGCCTTCTGGTCATCATATTTAGTCATCACTGAAAGACCAATCCTTCATGAATTAACCCAGAACCTTTCTTAATTTATTTTTTTGGCCTTGGTGACAGTCAATGGCAACATAATTCAACATTCAATACAATAACACACTGTGAAAAAACACTTTGATATAATCTAAACTTGCTTCTTGATGATTTGAGGGATGATTTACATTCTGAAGTCGCAAAAAAAAAGGTAATGACTCCCTCATATATCACTCAGCACTTAGGTTTCACCTTACTGAAGAACTGCATACCTCCTCCAGACTTCTAAAGAGCTCTACTGAACTGAGTCTTTTCAGTACTAGCCTATTTTCTGTCTGAAAGATTTCAGTGCACGCACCTGTCAGATTCCTCTTGGTAGAGTAACTGGTCACTGTGCGCAGCTGGCTGTCAGGGAAAGCGCTTCTCCTGTCTTCTTGTGACGTCCCACCACTACTGCAGGGCACAGCATCATCGTCTTCTTCACGCATCCCTGTCAGCACCTTAGAACCCAAATTTTGTGGCAAATCTTTCCCCTTCACTACTGGAAAGCACTGATCGATTTGGCTCCCAGGAACAGATCTGCCTGTTGTAGTGGTCTTTATCCATTTCTGAACCTTCTTTGTTGCCTCAGTATCCTCAGCTTTCTCCTCAGTATCCTCAGCTTTCTTCTTTGCCCTACCGACAATTTTTGCCCACACTACTTTAAATTCATTGTCCTCTTCATCCATGGTGCTGCAGGCTGCAGTAATGCTGCCTAGCAGCGCTACAGGGAAAGATCTCAGGAACAGTCAGGGCTGCGTCTTCTCTGGCTCGCCGCCTTCATTCTTCAGACGCCAGCACTTCTCCACTGTTCCAACGGTGGACTTTCCTCTGTGATTAATTCATCTGCACAGAATATATTATAGCATTTAGTGCAGCACATTCTCCAAGGACCCTGCTTATTTTCACTCAGCACAGTGATGACTTTCTTGTTCAGAGGATTTTGGAATGGAAGTGAAGCATTTCAATCTGCCCAAAGCATGTGTAGGATCTTCATGGTACGCTAGAGGGCTTCAGAAAGATTTACTGAAGCCCTTTAATGGAAAAACCTCTAAAAGGTGGATATGTAAGATGGTATACGCAGATGCAGTGTGAAACAGGCCTCTGGTACCAATTTGAAAGAGGACATTCTTTGAAGACTCTTCTTTGAAGGAGAAGAGATTCTCATATAAAATATTGCAGCACATAAGTATAATAGCACATATTGACCCAAAACACTAATACTGTACTTTCCGCACAGACAGACACAGGCCACATTCAAAAGCATGCTGACTTCTCCTTTGAGGTCAGAATCCTGCCTGGAGCTCAGAATTTGAGATGTCCCACTTGTATATGCATCCATATCTACATTTATATAACACAGCAAAAATGAATGTATTCACTCCCATAAGGTGGGGAGGAAAGACTGTCACTCGGAGTGCAAAATTTCATTTTGTGACACAGCATATTTAAAGAAGAGAACCTGTCCCCATGCTAAAAAGCAGCTAGCAGAGTAAGGCTTAGCAGTGCTTGGCCTTGCAGAAGAGTTTCTCGGACAGATGAGAGAGCACATCTAACAAATGTGCCCACCCTTCTTTCACCTCTGAGTTCTTACCTCCTCCTTTGGCTACTCAGTAGACACTGACCATGTTTCATAAACTGTTGTCAAATACACCAGAAAAAAGTATTGTCTCTTTCTTAGCTGGTTTAAATTAGCTTCTTAAACTAACTTAAAAAAACTGATTTAACTAAGTTTCTTAAACTTTCTCTACAGTAAGAATAACAGTGCTAGCTAGTGATTTCTTGGAACAGCAATAGGTACAACAACATCCATATGGAAATGCCATCAATCCCTGAGCAACACTAGAACTAGATTTCTATTCTTAGACATTTTGATTGTCCTCTTCTTCCTAGCCATATGTTCACTACGGTTCTGGCTATTTTAATGGAGCTTTTATATTGACTCCCAAATCCATTTCTTTCAAAACTTAAACAGAGTGTTTCATTTGGAATGGCAGCAGCTGTGGTTCAGTTTCTCCAATAAAGCTCTGGGCACCAAAAGACTCAAAATGCAGGAAGAACACAAGCAGGATTGTTTTCTCAAATGGCTTGGCTGCAGCCATGCAAGGCTAAGGAATGCTGGTTACACATTTTCACAGGTCAGCCTTTCCTATAAGCAATTACAGATGTTAATGGATTTATCTATTTTAAATTCCACCTCCCAAACCTGCAGAGGACTTTGCTGTGAGTCTTAGATCATTTCCTGAGAGAGAAATTGACATTTTCTGTAACTAGTCCATAAATTTATTTTTTTCAGACAGAATCTTGGAGTAGTTATCACTACAAATTGACCTTTTTTTTTTTTTTTTTTTTCCCTAAGTAGGAGGAGGCACACAGAGAATCTCACATCCTCCATGGCTTTAAGTAACTCTCACAGACATATGCGTACACATGTCATATTATTTACGGTGACTTCCTGATGTTAAACTTTTGTTTGCAATTAATACTGAATGCCCCAGGCAGATCACGTGAGATGCATAAGCAACGCAAACCTAAGGATTAATCTATCTTACTCCTCCATCTACAGACGTATAGTGAGGCGTAGGCACAGACCAGGATCCTCTAAATA
Organism: Tinamus guttatus; assembly: GCF_059628265.1. Classification (NCBI taxonomy): domain Eukaryota; kingdom Metazoa; phylum Chordata; class Aves; order Tinamiformes; family Tinamidae; genus Tinamus; species Tinamus guttatus. Next base: position 55,266 of record NW_028289234.1, on the reverse strand, counting down.
CATCTGATCATGCTGTTATTGATGTACCTTAAAGCCCCTTTGGCACCATCTTGTAGAGCTTGTCAAGTAACGGTTTTGCAAAATTATTTATTTCAATATAGAATTCGATTAATTTTGTAAGATTTTAGGACTCTACAAATCACACAAGCTGGTCAAATAAAATAAACAGCAGCACTTACCTATCCACTTAGATGTTCAGTCTATAGCCCAACTGAACCTTTTGATGTATATAATCAAAATAGCACTGAGCAGCAAGAACCTAGATGGTTCTTGAAGATGGAACCTAGAAATTGGGAGGAAAGGGTTAGATTTTAGTGTATTTTTACTAATTCCTCTTTTTGCTCAAGTTCCAAGCTTCAGAGGGTGGGAGAAGGTGACAGCAGATGCTCTAATGGTGCTAAGTTTAGCCACTTCCACAAGTACCTGTGTACTTAAATATGTGTGTGAATTCAAATATTACTCAGGATCTGCTCAGCCCAGCACTGCTCCCAGCAGTGAACAGCACTGCTCCTGCAGAAAACAAACAAACAAACAAACAACAAACCCCCCCAACGCAGCTCTTTGGAGGTCAGAATAGATCAGGCTAGATAAAGTCCTGAATAACACAACGCAATTCTAGAGCTGACCCTATTTTGAGCAGAAAGTTGGGACTCATGATACCATGAATAGTCTGCCCTTTCTTTTTCCATCTTGTTTCCTAATAACTTTCTTGAACCCAGAACCACAACTCTATGGCACACTCTCTCCTACTGAGACATAATGCAAGAGCTGCACAGTGCAGGTTCTCTGGCTTTGTGGAAGTGCCAATATAATATATAATACTGAGGAGAGAGAACAGGAGTTACTCAGTGAGCAGAGCACAAATATAAGTGTAGAAGACAAATTCCAAATCAGGTACTAACCTTTCTGCTCTAGTCTCTGTCAGTCTTCCTATGCCAGACAAGGGTAACTGAAACAGATAGGGAAATACAAGCAATGACAAATTAACAAGCAAAAAATAACGGCTAAAAAAAAAAAAAAAAACAGATTTTAAGAAGCAACCTTAGCAATGACCAGCATCATTGTCTACCAGACACTACCCACTTATGTTCCCTCATAACCCATCAGTGCATCATGTTCATGTTTCCTTTAAAGCAACCCCCCTCACTAGTACCTCGTACATAAGGCAAAACATTTTATATCTAGTAAAATTTTTATCACGTTCCAGAAATGAATTTTAAATCGGTACTTACATGACAAAAACTGCCCCTGTTTTTTAAGTGTTATAGAAACTAACCTCCTATTTTACAGAGCATCTTATTGAAAACAGGAAAAACTTCACATTATACCTCCTATGGAAGGATAAAGAGGAAGTAATCATAAAAATAAAAAGTAACGGTTGCTCAGTGCAAATTTTCATGGCTTGTATGCAAACACAGTAACATACAAATCAGGAATCTATGCAGCGGGTGTTTCAAAATGAAAAATACAACTGAGAATTAAGCACTGTTTAAAAACATTTCAACTGAAGCCCAAAATTCTACCATTCCACAACTAACGAACAGGACACCAGTTGTTAAATGCTAATCTGATTTTCAGAGGAGAAATATTCAGAGTAGGAATAAAAACAAATATGCAAAATAGCAACGTGATGATGAAATGGTACAGTGCAAAACATAAAAAAAGGAACTGCATTAAAAGGAGAATGTAGTAAAATTACACAAGATTTATTAGAGAATGTTCAAAAGGAGCTTTTGGTGTACATAAAACCCACAAAAAACTAACAACGCTATTAGATCATTATTAAAAACTACTAACTCAGAAATCAATGGTCTAATGGCATCTATCCCATAATGATGATGACATTAGTGCACTACAAGAGAAGCCCAAACACTATTAAAAACCACAGCTCCTGCAGGTCCCGATTTCTAGCAACGAGCTGCAATGCAACAGATGCTACGGGCGAACAGGCCGACCGCTCTCTGGCCCGGCAGAGCCCCCGATCTCTCAGAATCCCCATCCCCAGCGGCGACCTTTGAGCAGGACCGTTGGGGAAGCAAGAATCTTGCAGACCGAAACGGACGGCAACGCGAAATAAATGACTGATGCGGGACTCGATGGATAACGAATTAACACGAATCCAAACAATTTTGTGAAGAACGGGGTCTCCCGGGCTAAGTCGGTATCTTTTTAGCGAGATTTTTTTTTTTAAGTCACTTTAGAGGCGTGAAACACCGCGCAAGCGGCGCCGCCGTGACATCACGCCGCCGGCCCCCGCCCTCCGCACAGAGCCGCGGGCCGCGGAGGGGATCGGGGGGCGCCGGTGCCGCCGCTCCCGCCCGGTCCTCGCCGCCCCCGGCCCACCGCTGACCTCTCCGCCGCAGCCGCGGCTCCCTCCGCTCCTCGCACCCCGCCACAACACCGGGAAGGACCGCAGCGAAGCGCATGCACCGCGCGCCAACGGCCCGCGCTTGCCGCTGCTCGGGCGGTGCACGCAGGCGCGTCCGAGCCGAGCGACGCAGGCGCAACACAGACTTCCTGACGCCACAGCGGTTGCCGTGGTGACGGGCCCCGCCCTGCGAGCCGGGCCCAACGGCCGCCGCTCGCCAACGGCGCCCCCTGAGGGCCGCCCGCCCCGAGCGCGGGAAAATAAATAAAAAAACGCTCAAATATGGAGTAAAACCCTAAAACACCGATCCGCTGGGCACACCGCTCACCCGCTCTCGGGCAAAAACAGCGCCAAAGCACGAAAACTTACAGCAGGGGCGCTTCTATTAAGAATTAAGGTCTTTGAAACATCCAATGGTAGAAACACATACATGTTGAGAAGATAAAGACAGAGCCTCTGCTTGCGAGCATCAAATATTTGCTTTTTCAGCTCTGTGGTTAAAACCCGCAGTGGTCATTTGCAGGCCACAAAGCTGCTGCTAAAGTCCATTAAATCCTCCTGCTCCAGGGATTTAACAAGCCCCTTCCTGCTTGCAATGAAGCTGGAAGGTGGACAGCTCCATCGCTCAGGCTTTCACAGAGCCCATCGGTCAAGCGACAGAGCATTACCTTTCATTTGTGCTTTCTGCTACCTGGAGTTGACAAGGAAGACGGATGTTGCCTTTCCACAGCATTTAGTTTGGGCTCAGATCACACACTGCATTTTAATTTCAAACTGTGTTCAAAAGCAATTGGGTTAGTTGTGGCTAAAGGTCTAAAGGTTTGAAGCTTGCAAAAACTGACATGAAAAACTCCTTTGTTTTTGTGTCTTTCAACACTTCTGCTGGTTTATTCAACTTCTTTCTTAAGTTGCTACACTTCATGGGACTTAGAAATGCTCTTAAGAAAATCCTGCAAGAACTTGCAAGCAAATATTGCACAAATATACCGAAAATACTCTAGTTAGGAGGTACTGAGACATTGCGTCGGTTCCACAATTACTACTAAGCCAAGTCACAGTAATATTTTGCTGCACAGTACTATAAATGCCATTCTTGAGCACCAAATACTTAAAATAAAAACCCAAACTAAATGTTAGAGACACAGGAAACATAGTATAGGGAGAGAGCTAAATTATTCCAAACAATCTTACTTTTGCCTTCATATTCTCATCTGTGTTTCCAAATAGACAAAGCAAGGCAGGGACTAAGCAAGAGACAAAACCCTTATATACAGCCCTTAAAAACTAACACATAAGGTAAAACCTTAGCTTTCTAGAAATGTCAGATCACATTCCTCACCTTCCAGCATAGCACTTGCTAGTACTGAGCCCCAAAGGCCAAGTTCTCTGGGATAGATGTTACTGGGCTAGGTGGCGAATCGCACTGAATTGTCCAATGAAAAACACTGACACTTAAAAGTGGAGGATCCCTCAAAAATGTGAAATGCATAACACGCACAGGAATCTGTTTTTTCATCATCTGAATCATTTACAACTTGTGTTCAACTTCTATACGACAACCACCTTGAACCTTGCTGATCCATGTGAATACCTTGCAGCCTTTTTAAAATCTGCACTTAAAAACAACCAGCTGTATTGTAGTATTATTATATAAACAGACTCCAAAGCAAAGAGATTTAACAGTATCTGCTAGTATCTGTAGATGTTCATACTGGTAAACCTGTATCTATTTCACAGCACATTTCTATGCTTCTGACCATTGCTGCAATGCAACAAGGTCATCGTTGCTACAAAAGCCTCCATTTGCTATTTGCACCCAAGAATATTTGGAAGACGCTGCCACAGTAACAGGCTTAGAGAGAGGAAGGAGCTTTCCCAAAATTATGCAGCTGATCAGAGGCAGGATATCAGATTCCCTGCGTAGGAGCTGATCTACAAGACTTTTGTTACTAAAACTCACTTTTTTGTCCCATTAGGGAAGTGGTCTGTGTCTGAGATGACCAGCCAGTCCCTGATCCATCATCTTTGCATTTGAAGAGCAGCTGCGACCGGTCCCAGCTATTGGAGTTTGCAGCCACTCACTTAGGGCCTGCGATGTCACCTTCTGGGCACAAGAAGCTCCAGTTCCCCCAAGAGTGGCGGTGACGTGAGCGCAGGGGCAGCAGTGGAAGGCACACGTGGTTCCTGCTAACTGGGGAGTGCAGATTCCCCTGGCTCAATGCAGGCAGCTGGGAGATAACAGCTCCCTACTGAACTTCAGCCGAACAGTATAGCTAAAAATGGCTTGGAGCAACGACATGGGACTGAAATGATGTGCTATATTAATAGTACTGGAAAAGGTACAGAAAGGTAACATGGATGCCCAGGTTTGGAGCAGCCTCTGTATGAGAAATGATTTAACGGGGTGTTCCGCCCAAGAAAGGTTCATCTGACGGGAGATATCAGAGCTCTGTAAGAACACGCATGTCCTGCAGAGGGTGGGCAGCCATCTGCCCTGCGCTGTTTATTCCAAAACAAGAACCACGGGCATCCAGCGAACCAGTAGAAGGCAGCTTCAAAGCAGAGGATGTGGTTCCTCACAAAGCGCTGCAAGCTGCAGAATTCCTCAATGTAAGTTAGGCTGGATGCTAAAACACCCGCAGATGCAGACAGCAATAAAACACACAGCGGGTTATGAAATACCCCACACCGCGGCTGGCTCGGGAGTGCCCGAAGCCGCAGAAGACCCGGTTCGGATGGTGCGGAGGGCCCTTACCTGCACGGGCGCTGCTCAGGGGCGCCTGGAGCCGGCAGAGCCACCGCTCCTCGTCCTGCTCCATGTGGGAGATCATGTTCCGCCGCGCTGCCCGGGCCCGTGGGGCTGGGTCCGACCGTGTAGCGGCCGCCGCGAGGCCGGGCCGAGCCGGGCCGAGCCCGGCCGGGCCGCTACCCGCTCCGGGCTCGCCCACAGCCCGGCGGCGGAGCCACGTGACGGCGGCGGCCAATGGCAGGCGGCGGTCGCGGCCGCGGCCTGCGAGGACGACGTGAAATGGCGGCGGCGGCGGCGCTGCTGCCGGTGCTCAGCGCTGTCCAGGCGCGTTACGAGGCGCTTCTCGCCGTTCAGGGCCCGTTGCTGCCGAGTATGAACGGCGGGCAAGCTCGTTACCTGCAGCACGCGGCTCCCCCGTGGGGGAAGCGCCGCTGTCACGCGGGGGAGCCGCTCCTGAGCCTCGTGCAGGAGCAGGAGGAAGGTTCTTGGCCCTCGAGGTCCCCAGCGAAAGCAGAGGCCTCGTGCAGGAGCAGGAGGAAGGTTCTTGGCCCCCGAGGTCCCCAGCGAAAGCAGAGGCCTCGTGCAGGAGCAGGAGGAAGGTTCTTGGCCCCCGAGGTCCCCAGCGAAAGCAGAGGGGCAAAGCAGGAGAGCGGAGACCTGCCCTGGGAGGCCGCCAGGAGGGCTGCCGGCACCAGGGCCCAGGCGTCAGGGACACACGTCAGCCACCACTGCGGCTGGGGCGAGATGAAAGGGAAGAGCAACCGCACGCAGGGAGGTCGGAACGCACCGTGAACGCGTTACCTGTGTCCCCAGGAACCTCCGTGGGACCTGCGTGGCCAGGCCTCCCCCCGTCCTTCGTACGGCCACCATGTGTTAGGTCCGGTATCCGAACTGACAGGGAGAGAGACAACCACCATAGATATATTGTCTTTTATTAATAGAAGAAAGATAATAAGTATTACCAGCTAGCTGGGGTCCGGGCTTTCCCACGCAGGGGTCACACCACGGACCCCGACCACTTCGAGCGTCCCTCTTTTATACCGTTCTTACCCAAGAGTGTTCCCCCTCCCGTTTTCCTGTTTTGCATTCTTGTTAATGTTATCTATTTTGCTGAATTAAAACATCTGGATAAGCAGCCCCCCTATCATCCTGATTGAGGGCAGGGCACCCTAACCCCGCCACCTATCAAGGGTCCAGACCTTGCCATGAGCAGGGCATCCTGACCCTGCCATCTATCAAGGGTTCTGCCCCTGCCATGAGCAAGACATCCGGACTCTGCCAGTTATCATGGGTCCTTGTGCTCTAAGACTCAGCTTATTCTACATTAGCTATTTAACCCCTACCTTCCCTGCTAATGCACCCTACATTCCCCCCTTTTTCTTTTGCTAATATCAGAGAATCCTTTCTCGATCTTTCTGAGTTTGTCGCATGAACATTATGTGCATAGAATTAACTCGATTTGTAGCTTTTTCCATTACCCCCATTACACATTTCCACATTATACAGATACACAGTAACAGTAATAACAGAATTACAAATACGCGTAATCCTTCTTTTATCAGTCCTGATATCCACCCAGGTAACCCTCCAAACAATGACTCTAGCCATCCGTCCATCAGTCCTTCTTCCCGTGTTATCTTCTGAGTGTGTTCCTTGAGCCAGCGCAATTGTTGTTGAATCGATTGGCTATGGTCCAACAGGTTAAAACAACATAGTCCTTCAAACTCCTCACATCCCTGTCCATGGGCGAGGAGCAAGAAGTCTATAGCCGCTCTGTCCTGTAGTAGTGCGTGTCGCAGGCTGTTCTGATTGAGCAGGAGTTGTTCCAATACCTCGGTTGTTGCATTTGCTTGCTTCTCACTCCAACAGGCTAACTTCGAAAGCTCCCTTAATGCATTTCCTGCTGCAGCTCCTGGCACAAAGATAGCTAAGGCGACCCGCGCGGTTACAGATATTAATTGTACGTTATCATCACATTCCGGTGTTAAACCAAGGGAACGCTTTTGCCTTCTTTGTTCCTGCTTCATAGTTAACAACTTAGCTCTAGACGGGGCTATCATTGCCAGTTGCCCTAAATAACACGGTCCCCCATAGGCATTCTTAGGTATTCCCTGCCATGCTCTATCCCCACAAATTAGAAACACTCCATCTGGCAAGGCCTTAGCGGTATCATTATTCCATAGTAAATCTGTCCTATTATGTACCTGTCCTGATGGATCCCCCCCATATGCTCCTAAGGGTAATCCCGCACGCAGGGAATCGTTGTTGTAACCCGTCGACTGTCCCATTTATCCCACAGAATGTCCCGTTTGCATATATGGGACCGCTACCACCTGGGCTGTTTCTCGCTTAGTGGGGAAGGCCTCCACCCACCCCGAAAATATGTCTACTAATACCAATAAATATCTATACCCATATTTACCTGGTTTTATTTCCGTAAAATCTACTTCCCAATGCCTTCCAGGCTCACCACCCCTTTCCCTTATACCTTCATGTACCTTCCTGACCCTCGATGGTTTCATTTCCTGACATGCTTGACACCCCTCTATTATCCCTCTTAATATTTTCCTCTGATCTTGGAATCTCAACCCAAACTTTTCTATTAACAGTCCCATTTTTCTTTCCCCCAAGTGTGTGGTACTGTGTAACTGTTGCACCATCTTCTGTCCCAACCGCTTAGGAATTAACATTCTTCCTTCTGTATCGTAATGTCCTTCTCCTGCACTTTGCTTTTCTGCGACCTTTTGAATCCACTCCCTCTCCTCCGGGGTGTATTCATCCTCTCCAATTTCCTCTTCTTCTCTTAAAGCGTTGTGAGTCAGGGCTAGTACCCTTTGTATTTGTCCTTCTAACGCAGCTCGCCGGGCTGCACTATCTGCAGCTGCATTCCCTCTACTTATCATATCGGTTTTCTTCTGATGTCCTAAGGTATGCACAATTGCCACTGCTTTTGGTTTCTGCAAAGCTGACAGCAAGTGCAAAACCTCTTCTTTGTTTCGGATTTCTTTTCCTGCGGAGGTAAGAAATCCCCTTTCTCTGTATATTGCTCCGTGTATATGCACTGTCCCATATGCGTAGCGACTATCTGTATAAATCGTCACTCGCTCTCCTTCTGCCATTTCTAGTGCCTTAGCCAAGGCTATCAGTTCCGCTCTCTGAGCCGAAGTGCCGTCTGGTAAACGCTGGCTCCAAACTATTTCTCCCTTCTGATTTACCACTGCAGCTCCCGCCCTTCTTTTTCCTTGCTCGACCAAGTTACTTCCATCTGTAAACCACACTTTTCCCCCTTGCAGCGGCTCATCTTTTAAATCTTCCCGCACCGTCGCAGTTTCAGCTAACACCTCCTGACAATTATGCACAGGTGTTTCATATTCTGGGTTAGGTAGGAGAGTGGCTGGATTTAAAGTCGTTGGGGACGTATACATAATCCTTTCTGGGTTTAAAAGTAAGGCTTGGTAATGAGTCAGCCTAGCATTTGTTATCCATCTTTCAGGCGGCTGTTTGAGTAATGCCTCTACGTAATGAGGAGCCGTTACATACAGTTTTTGCCCAAACGTGAGTTTGTCTGCGTCCTTAACCATCATTGCCACGGCTGCAATGATTTTAAGGCACGAGGGCCACCCTGCGGCGACTGGGTCTAATTTCTTTGATAAGTACGCCACTATCCTTTTCCAAGGTCCTTGTTTTTGAGTTAGCACTCCCTTAGCAATTCCCGCTCTTTCGCTCACATATAAATGGAAATCCTTGGCTGGGTCCGGGAGTGCAAGTGCAGGGGCCTCTAGCAGGGCTAATCGCAGTTCCTCAAAAGATTTTCCCATAGCTTCTGTCCACTGCCAGTCCGGTTTCTCTCGACTCGCCTCATACAGAGGTTTCGCTTTTTCTGCAAATCCAGGTATCCACAAACGGCAGCATCCTACTGTCCCCAAGAATTCTTGAACCTCCCTTGGAGATCTGGGCTCCTGAATCTGAAGAACAGTCTCTTTCATGGCATCAGTTAGCCATCTCCTACCATCTCGTATCTTATATCCCAGATATGTTACTTCAGGACTACATAGCTGAGCTTTCTTAGCACTTACTCGGTATCCTAGTTTATTCAATTCTTGCAACAACTTCCTCGTACCTTCCTCGCACTCCTCTTTCGTTCTTGCTGCTAGCAGCAGATCATCCACATACTGAAGCAATTTCACACTAGGATTCTGTCTCCTGAATTCACTCAAATCTTCCTGCAGTATTTCATTAAACAAAGTCGGCGAATTTTTGAACCCTTGTGGTAATCGGATCCAAGTTAACTGACCCTTGTATCCGCTCTCGGGATCTTCCCATTCAAAAGCAAACATTTCCCGGCTCTGTTTTGTCAGGGGGATGGTAAAGAAGGCATCCTTTAAGTCTAAAACTGTATACCATCCCATATCTGGTGGCATCGTACTTAACAGTGTGTATGGATTCGGGACTGTAGGATGCACATCCTCCACTCTTCTCTCAGATCTTGAACTGGCCTGAAATCTCCTCCGGGCTTCTTTACTGGCAGTAGAGGAGTATTCCAAGGAGATTTGCATTTACGCAGAATGCCAGCTTCCAGTAACCTTTTAATGTGCTTCGCTATCGCTTGTCGAGCTTCAGGGGTCATTGGGTACTGTTTAACGCTAATCGGGTGAGCTCCTGGTTTTAATTCCACGACCAGAGGAGTTTTCCCTTTAACCTCTCCCACCCCTGAATTCTCTGCCCATACTTCTGGGAGTTCCCTCATCCATTTTTGAGTTTCTGGTCCAATTTCTTCCTTCCTCTCTTCATACAGTCTATATTCGTCCTCTAATCTAACAGTCAGGACCTGTATCGGTTGTCCTTCCCGGTCATTGATCTTTACCCCATCGTCCTCGAAATATATCCTTACCCCCAATTTAGTTAGGAGATCCCGGCCCATTAAGGGTACCGGACTCTCCGGTATATACAAGAATGAATGCGTGATTTGTCTATTAGCTACATCTACCTTCCTTTCTGATGTCCACCAATATACCTTACTCCCATTTACCCCTCGTACTCGAGCTTTCCTTGTCGATAGTTTCCCCGCTGCTTTATTTATTACTGAGTATTCAGCCCCTGTGTCTACCAGAAATTTTACATGTTTCCCTTCCATTTCTAATTCTACCCAAGACTCGGGGAAGGGTTCCGAGTCCCGGCCCCTTCAGTCACTATCTTCTTTTGCCACCAGTACTCTAGGTGGCCTCCTTTCTCCTTTTTCTGGACATTCATTTTTCCAGTGTCCTTTCTTTTTGCAAATTGCACATTGATCCTTTCCTAACCGTACCCCTGTTCCTCTGGGGGTGGCGGTCCCCTTCTTTGCGTCTCTGATTTTTCTCCTGCTTCAAAAAATCTCCTAGCCATTTCCCTCTGGTGTTTCCAATCCTCCCTTCTTATTCTCTCCTGTTTTTCTTCTGGAGTCTCCCTGTTGTTGTACACTTTCTCTGCTACCTTTAAAAGATCCTGTAACGTTTGCTCCCCCAACCTCTCAATCTTTTGTAATTTCCTTCTTATATCCGGGGCAGCTTGATTTACAAATGCCAAGATGACAGCTGCCCGATTCTCCTCCTTCATAGGATCTAAAGGAGTGAATTGTCTAAACGCCTCTAATATTCTCTCTAAGAAAGCGGCAGGGCTTTCCTCGGCTTCCTGCCTAACAGCATTTACTTTTGCTAAGTTAGTAGGTTTACGCGCCGCCGCCCGCAACCCAGCCATCAGCGTTTGCCGGTATGTTCGAAGACGCTCCCTACCTTCAGGTTGTTCAAAATCCCACGGTGGTCTTACCAATGGGAATCCTTCATCGATAAGGTTCTGCTGCCCGGTGGGTCTCCCGTCCTCTCCCGGCACCAACTTTCGCGCCTTGGTCAGGATCCTTTCACGCTCTTCGGTCATAAACAGCACTTTTAAAAGCTGCTGACAGTCATCCCAGGTAGGGTTGTGCGTAAACAAGATGGATTCTAATAAATCAATTAACACCCCCGGTTTCTCGGAAAAGGAGGGGTTTTGACTTTTCCAATTATACAAATCGCTAGAAGAGAATGGCCAGTATTGATACGTACGCTGTCCCTGTGGCCCAGTTGTTCCAATCGTTCTAACTGGGAAGGCATGGGTGGTACTTGATATTCCTTCTTCATCTTCTCTTTGATGAGATCGTGTCCTATATGCGGGACCCCTATCTTCCCTTCTCTCCCTTCTCCCCCTTCTTTGATCACTACTACTTGCCTCCCTTTGTGCCTCGGGCAGAGGTACGTAAGGGAGGGGGTTATGCCTGCTTTCTTCGTCTAATATTTCTGGATATAAGGTCGAATCTGGTAGTACTGCTTTTTCCCCTTCCTTTCTCACTACGTAAATATCAACTTTTCCGTCTTTTCTACCCTCCCCCAAAAGAGGTTTCAGCCATGGGGGTGGATACAGAACCAAATCCTCCCATGTGATTATATATGGAAATTGATCTGGGTGTCCTTCTGACCCAGGTCTCATTATTACCTCTTTTACTCTCCTTATTAATTCTAAATCAAAACTTCCCTCTCTCGGCCAGCCTACATCAAAACTTGGCCACTCACTTTTACAAAATGCCTCCCATCGGTTTTTATACACTTCTACAGACAAATTATGTGCCCGATGTTTAACATATCCAAAATGATTTAACATAAATGACAAAGGGGTGGATTTCCCTTGTCCCATTGTATCAAGCTCGTCGCTTAAAACCAAAGTTAATACAACTGCCAGTAAACCAGTAAGGGTGATTATTAACAGAATTCTCCCTTCCCACACCGGTCTCCTTTCGTCAAGGAGATACGGTGTACCCAAACAACCTAACCAACTACCCTTCCTTCTCGTGGGAGTCTGAGGGACGTCTCCCTCAGACTCCAGCCGACTATCCTTTGGTGCGTCCACCTGGATTTCTGTCGGCTCACTCTCACCCCCTGAGGCCTCCTTTGACTTATTATCTTTCTCTATCTCTCTCTCCTCCCCTGCATTCGGATCCCGGACGAGCCCCCAAATGTTAGGTCCGGTATCCGAACTGACAGGGAGAGAGACAACCACCATAGATATATTGTCTTTTATTAATAGAAGAAAGATAATAAGTATTACCAGCTAGCTGGGGTCCGGGCTTTCCCACGCAGGGGTCACACCACGGACCCCGACCACTTCGAGCGTCCCTCTTTTATACCGTTCTTACCCAAGAGTGTTCCCCCTCCCGTTTTCCTGTTTTGCATTCTTGTTAATGTTATCTATTTTGCTGAATTAAAACATCTGGATAAGCAGCCCCCCTATCATCCTGATTGAGGGCAGGGCACCCTAACCCTGCCATCTATCAAGGGTTCTGCCCCTGCCATGAGCAAGACATCCAGACTCTGCCAGTTATCATGGGTCCTTGTGCTCTAAGACTCAGCTTATTCTACATTAGCTATTTAACCACTACCTTCCCTGCTAATGCACCCTACAGTGTCTCTTTCCCTCTTGTGGTGTGCGCCACACTCTCCCAAGGCCTTGTAGAGCACAACGCCGCACTCCTAGAGCAGGGCCCTTTTCCAGGCTTTCTCTCTAGATGTGGAGGGAAAGCACTCGGCTCATGTTGCAGTACTGGCACCAGGGAAAGAGCCCTTCGGGAGCCCTTCTGAGCAAGACTGTGTGAAGCCCTTGGAAGGCCAAGAAGCTTTTATTTCATTCTGGGAGCCTCTGCACAAGCTGAGGTGTGTCCGCGAATGAGCAGAAAAGCCTGAGGCTGCTATGCTTTAGCAGTAGGGCCCGTGCATGAGCAGTGCCAGCATGCTCTGACTTGCTCCCTGCCGAAGGCTCTCTCAAGGACAGGGCCGCTCCCTCCTTTTGCCCCCTCAGTGGCAAACTTAGTGCCATCCAATTGACCCACAGTAGAGTCTGCAGCGAACTAGACAAGGAGTTCTGATGCTTGAGCTGCCCGAGGTGCAGAAAGACTTGCTTCTCGCACTCCTGCCTGGTGCCCCATTTGGGCCTTTGCCACCTGCAGGCCCTGCGCACCAGCAGCATCTTTGCCACCCCTTGATATTTCTGGCACCTTTAACAACACGCGCCAGAGGGAAAAGATGTGGGAAACAAACGCCGCTTCTTTTCACGGTGAGATTTCATACTGTGAAGAGTCCCAAAGATCACACACAACTCAGCAGTTGCTTTCCTGCCTTTATTTCATCCACCTACCCACGGGATCTGCACTACGGAGTGCTCCTTAAGGCCAAGAGGACAGAGAAGAGGAAGAGGCAGAGGAGAAAGAAGTACAAAGTGATGAAATGTCCTTTTTCGCTCTTTCTCCGTTTCCTTTGCATTTCGTTCTCAGCTTCCCCTTCTGCATGGGGATGTCTTCTTTTTCTGCTTCTCGGCTCTTGAGTTTTCTGGGAGGAGCCCTCAAGAGCAGAAGGAAGGGGCACGGCTGCAGGTGCTTATCTTGGAGGAGAGCATTTTCCAGAGGGCTGCTCCAGTCCTGAATAGAGCTAAGAATCTGCTCAGTGGCTGCTGAAGCGATGCCCATGTTGCCCTCTGGACACGGATGGCAGGTGGAGCCAGCTGCTTTTGCAAGAATGCACGTGTGACCTGCCTTGCTCTGTTTGTCCTCTGCTTTGGGATGGGTAGCGAGGACGTTTCCCGGAGCTTCTGTCCTTCTCCGTGTAGTTTCTGTCGCTACAGCAGGATGTGCAGCTGTTCCCATTGCAGTAGTGCTGCTGAGGGCAGTTTTGTTTGCTGCTTTGCAGGTTGTGAGAGCACCTCCTCTTGGGAGAATGAGCACCCCGTTCGTGGACACTGACGTGTTTTGGGTCCTCTTGCAGGGCTCTCTTTCTCTTTAAAGGCCTTGAGCTCTGCATTTCGAAAGAAGACATTCTAAGATGGCTCTGTGCAAAGACACGGCTTGGAAAAGCCCTAGACACAATCCCGCCCGCCTCCAGTGCTCAGGAACAAGCCATGGTGTTTTTGCTGTCTCAGCAGATGCCACCAAACTAAAAGTAAACCAAGCAAAATTCTGCTTGTTGTTTTTTGCTTTCATGATGTGAGCATGATTAGGCCTCACCTGCAATGCCTCGCAAGGCCTCGGGAAGCTGGGCTGCTAGTGAGGAAGCAGCAGTGCTGCACTCAGTCTAGTCTTAGCCACTGTTTGAGGGATTGTGGCTGCAGCAGGAGGGCTTTCTCTGCACTGTGGCAGGGAAAACATAACGCACAAGTTACGCATCCTGCCCATCCCTCCGCAAAACAAAGAACAAAAAAAAACCAAAATAAATAAATAAGGAAGAAAAAGGAAAATGCCACAATCCATTTTGTGCCTCAGTCCTTCCCTCTCTAACCCCCGCAAATACCTTCATCACGGGAGGTGGGTGTGCTGTGGTGCCGGAAGTGCAGCCTGCTCCTTCTTAGCCCCCTGCTGAGCAAGGCGCGAAGGGCCATGAGATGGCACGGGTGCATAAGAAGGGCGCTCTCCAGGTGTCTCCTCACAGCACCTTGGGAAACAACGGTCACCTCGCTTGAGACCTGCTCTGTCAGCCTGCTCCTGGGCTGAATCCCATCCTACCATTTTCCAGGAGCAGCTGCCATGGCATACTGAAAACGTAGGCCAGACTGCCAAGTGAAGACTAGATACTGGTCTTCCTCCCACGCCTGTCCCTTTCAGAGCAAGAACTCCTGCTTACACCACCTCTGGCCTGATTTTCCCCTCATTTCAGCGCTCGCCGCTACAGGGAGCGTATACGTGACAAGTGACGCCAGTGCAGCAGGTGACGGCCGAGAAATGAAAGCCAGTACGTGCCTTGGGGAATTGCAGACTGGATAGACTTCAATTCTACCAATAGCCCCTTCCCGTCAGGACAGAGAATAAAACACAGAGCAGGACGAGAATAAGAAGAGATGTTTGAGTAGTGCCAAAAGCAAATGTACCCTGAAGGCCCTGCAATACCCTTGCTCTTACCTGACATAAAATATTATATATGCCTGTTGTGTGAGGACGGTTTTGATGTCACAGGCGACTACTGAGTCGTCGTTCATCTCATACCACCGTCCATTACTGGCCTGCAAATAAAGGCAGAGATGCCTTTAGAGCAACCGCATGCTTTCTTCAGGAAAACGGCCAGAGAATGCTAGTAGGCAAAGGATACTCCAAGACTCGTCACCAGGACAGCCGTAACAAGTCCCTTTCCCTTAAAAGCGGTGCTTGCCAGCCACAGGCAGGGGCAAGCTTCTCTTCACTAGCACAGATCTTGCCCTGCCACAAATGAAGCTGATGCTTACCTTGGTGAAGCAGACGTAGTGCCCTGCACGAGCGCTCAGCCCTCTATGCACCAGGACCGCGTACAAGGTGTAGAGGACCCGTTCTCCAGAGGACTGGGACATGTACGGTCGAAGGTTCAAATACTCAGGGTAGGCCACATCCTGAAGGCAGAGCAAGAAGATTGAAAACCCCTCTGGGAAGCCTTCATGAAAGAGGCGCAGGAAAACCCTTCTAAGAACATGGGCTGCACATTTTGTGACAGACACGTCCTCTGCTTCCTCAGGGAGTGTTCTTCCCCCAGACTGCATTTTAATCATTTCAGTTGCAGAGAACAGCTCCCTGCAAAATCAGTTCCTTAAGAGCAGAGCGTATGTTTCTCATCCCACGGGAACTTTGCTCTTACTGCAAGAGAGCAAGACCTACTAGTCTCGCTGATTTTTCCTAGGCATCCTCCAGGGCTGCAGTTGCAGCTGGCAAGAACTTTTTAACTTTTTTTTTTTTTTAAGAACTTTTGAAGGAGTCTTCTGTCGCGGGAAATGTCCCTGCCTGAGAAGGCATTACAGCCGCACACATACCTTGCTAATCTTTCGCCAGTGAAATCGCCAAATCTTTTCAAGGCGATGGTCAGGACGCTGGGTGAGTCTTGTATTGTAAGCCTCTTGGTTGCAGCACCCATCTTTTCACACCTGCAGAGCAAGCACAGGCAATTGATTCAACTCACTGAGAGAGCGGCTAGCTGCAGTTTTCACGACTGAGGAACTGCACAAGATGTTGTGTGAGCGAGGCCACAGAGCTTGTGCCCTTGGATACTCTAGCCCCTTCACTTGGGAACTCTAGCACCTTTCAGAAGCTGTGGTGGCCTCCCACCCCAAATGCTTGTGCTCAGCTCTTTCCTGCTTGAGCTCACTGCTACCCAGAGGAGGCAGCTTTTAACTCCTGCCTGTAGGAGTAGGTTGGTGCACAATTTCCCAGTTAGCAAGGACGAGCGCCCCCAGGAAGAGAGCAAGCGGAAGAAAGTACTCCCATAGGCCAGCGTGTGCGCTCCTTGGCCGAGATTGCCAGCTAGTTGCAGAGAATGGGAAAGGTTCCGCTTAGAGAAGCAAGTGGACGCTTTGCAACCTTTGGGTGAGTTCAGGCTGTGAGCTGCACAACCAAAGGCTGCCTCTCATGCCCTTCTTTGTGCATTAAGTCAAAGGAGAACTTGTGCTTTGAGACAGGCCACAGGTTCGGCCAGGATGAAGCTCCGATTTGGATGGCATTAGGCAGAATCTTACTTGCTGCACTGGTAGCAATTTTCACCTTCCAGCAGCTCCGCTCTCACAAATTCTTTGAGAGCGCTGGGGACAGAGGAGGCTGCCTGCATGAGGAAGAAAGTAGGGCACTGAGATCCCGGAATCTGGATCCCAGCCCATGACTCCCCTCTTGCCGCGGGGCCTCCCTCGTTAACACCTGGGAATCCTCCTGTGAAGCAGTGAACACTAGGGAGAGGGGAGCTGAAGGAGAGTGTGCTGAACACTGACTGTGCTTGAGCATCTTGAAAAGCCTTATCAGGCTAGAAAGCCTTGTTGGAAAGGTTGTCTCAAAGTACTGGGCTGCCAAGAGCTACCTGTCTGTGGTGGCACACAATGAAGTTAGCTTTGCAGGAGTAAGAAAGGACAAAAAGAAAAGAAAAGAAAAAAACCCAACCCAAACCAAAGCAAACCACTAGTAAAGCCATCGTATAGCAACTGGCAGTGTACAGAGGCAGTACTGAGGAAGCCTGGCAGGATGAGCATGTGTGCGGAGCCCCCAGCCATCCTATGAGTCCTGCCCATCCCTCCGCAAAACAAAGAACAAAAAAAAAGAAAAAAAAGAAAAGGAAGAAAAAGGAAAATGCCTTCATCATGCTTTCTCTTTAGAAGCTTTAAGTACACTCTCTGCCCTGCGTTCCATGCTCTTCTGTTGATGAAGTCAACAAAATCTTCTGGGATGAAGTATTCAGCCATTCCTATTTACTCGGGAGATGGAGTAATATAGCCTGCGTGTGTGCAGTGGTTGCTCTGCTGTCCATGTATTGGTTTTGTAATGTCAGTGGGCATGAATGCACTGTGATCTTTGTCATGCTTGCTCCTGCATTTTCCCACGTCTTCTTCTTGCTGCTGGTGTATTTGTAGAAGCCCTTCTTTTTTTCCCCTATGGTTCTTGCTAAGTTTAATTCCAAACAAGCCTTGTCCTTCCTTGATGCATCCCTGCATTCTCTGACAATGTGCCTTTATTCCTCTCAAATGGTCTGACTCTTCTTCCACATGATGTTTTCTTTCTTTTTCTGCTTAAATTTTACCACGAGTTCCTTCCAATCCACACAGGTCACAGGTCTCCTGCCCGCCTCGCATCACTTCTTTCTTGTAGGAATGCACCAATCATGAGCTTGGACAAAGTAGTGCTTGAATATTAGCCAACTATCCTGGACTCCCTTTCCTTCTAGGGCCCTGGACCAGGGGACTCCTTCAAGTAGGTCCCTGAAGAGATTAAAGTTATTTCTCTTGAAATCCAGGGTTGCAATCCTACTTTTTGCCTAGTTTCCTCCTCGCAGTATATCGAATTCCAACAGCTTGAAATAGCTGGAAGGAAGATGGGAGCAGCTCAGCAGTGGATGCCACAAGCCACAGTGAACAAAGGGGTCAGAGTGGTGGATGATTGGTTGTCCCTCTTCTTTTTCCCCAATGCGCTGTGGGCCAGATCCACCACCAGCACAAAATGACCACGAGATGCCCCAAGATGTGCAACTTGCTGAGGTGAGTGTGCGAGGAAGGGCTGTGATGAGGCCTGTGATCACCATCTTGTGCATCACCAACCTCTAGTTGTGCAGATGCAATTGCAGGAAACCCAGGACATCCTCATCAATCTCCTGCTCAAAGTCCATGCAGTTCAGCAGCTGAAACACACCCAGTTGCAGATTGACTGACTATCAGAGCCAACAGCACTCCCTGAATCCTCTGAACCTCCTGCAGAGTCTCAGTTTGAGACATTTGTGAAACATTTGACTGGAGAATGGGCCCAGGGCTGCATGACTTGCAAATGGTTATGAATAGTTGGCCATCAGAAATGACCCTCTGGCGGAAATGAACCCAGGTTTGGGTGACTGAGGGGAATGCAGCTCCTGTGGGACAGGAGCCCAGGCCCACTGAGCTGCAGTCTGCCCCCTGCCCATGGAATAGAGAGCCCAGTGTGTGCAGGCTCTGCCCAGAGTCACTGCTTACCACCATGCTCACATTGATGAAGACAGATGGTGACAATCTCCCAGTGTTTGTCACCGCAGCTGATCACTGTGACTACATGATCAAACATCCGGGAACATTCATCGGCCGCATTTCATCCACAGCTCCCTGGCCAGAGAGGGGAGAAGGTCTTGTGGGCACGGAGCTGGACAGGCAAACCTCTTTGTGCTGCCTGTGCTGCCAACTCGAGCCATCCTGCCACAAGTCTGGCCCCGTGAAGCAAGCTGGCATTTCCGCTCAGCTTCGGCAGTGGCAGCATTTCCCCACCACACCTTGCCTGGCAGTCCAGCCAGTCAGGCCTGTTTTGGTGAGAGTGGAAAAGTGCCCTTAGTCCACCAAAGTTGTGTCCTTCCAGCTCTCTGTGTTCAGGGCAGAAATGCTGGGCCAGATGAGGAGGAAGGTGGCTCTCACCTAGTCAGCAAAGTGACTCCTGCGTGTTAGGCCTCCAGACTCGTAAGCGTGTCCCAGCCCCCTGCCTCTCCATGGAGTCAGCCAGATGGCCATGCTGACTTCCTGCCCACATGAAACACAGAAGGCCCATTTTGTGAAGCAAGGGGTGATTGCACTGACAAAAGTGTTCTGTCCATAACATTCTGCAGATATGGGGCGGCAGGGGAGATGTCCACAACGCCCTGAGATATCTGTTGCTGCCATTGCCTTTTCTTCTCTACTGCGTAACCCTCCACCTCCAGCCCTAGGCGGGTGGCCTGACTTTGCCTAGGTGTCCCCTGCATTGCCCCCTTGGAGAGATGGGAGGAGAAGGATGGAGATCCTGGTGGGGCTGACCAGAGGATGCTTTTCCTCCTGACCATATATCTGGCTGTAGCCTTGAAGGTCCTGCTGCCACAACATGTGGGCAGTGAGTAGTGAGCTGCTGGGGTGCGGTTGGATGGCTGGGATCAGGGTCATGGTGTGCTGGTCCCATAAAGAGGCAGAGCTTGCAGGTCGCCAGAGGGGCTACAGCTCTGCCGCTGGCACAAAGCTTTTGGCTATCCCAGGTTCAGGGAGAGTGGGATGCACCTGCACTCGATGCTTGGGAGGCACATCATCTTTGCCAGGGGAGAAGGGGAAAGAGTTCTCTGGGCATGGAGCAGCACCATAGAAGTTGCATGTTTTGACAATACGATGCAGAGAGTGGTGGTTCCTCGCTAGTCTGACAGTATGTTGGAGGTGAGGGAATATAGGCCTGGCAGCTGGGACCTTAATCCCCTGACAGAGACAGTGTTGCAAAAATCAGCATCATTCCTGCTCCCTGAACTGAGGTGGACAACCAGCTTGTCACCAGTCCCCTGTTCCTTTAGGCGATGGTCATCAAGCCAGGGCGCACCTGTCTCGATGTCCTCCTGGGGACAGGCAGGTCAGCAGGAGCAGAAGGAGATGCTCCGACAGCTGTGGGAAGGATGAGCGTGTGTGTCTGCAGGAGGAGCGGGCTGGAGAGTCACTCTCGGATTCCTTGTTTAGGCACCTCAGTGGAATGCATGCGCCCAGGTTGGGGAGCACTTGTGTTCAGTCACAGTATGTTACTCTTCATTGTACATTAGCCCCTTTCAGAAGCTTAATGCCAAATTCTCTTAGCAGTTAACAGCGTTGGCACCGATGGTACATAGCTCTTCCACACTCTCAAATCTTCCTTGCTCTTTCCGGTCTTGTTTGAAGACTCTCCCAAGAGCTCTTCTGTACTGAAATGCTTCTTAAAACAGTATCATCGAGATCAAGTTGCCGGCCCTCAGTACATTCTCGTATGAATGAATCAAATCCTCAAGGTAACTAGGGCAGTCTAATTTTGAGCTTCTTTTCACCCAAAGCTTTAAGAGAGTGGCGCAACCTGGGCAAATGCAGATTCTCCATTAAGCCTTGAAGCAATCTGAGAATTAGCTGAGAAAGTTGTCTAGTTCATGGAATGTTACTCTGACTATTCTGCATGGAAGTATTAAATGTTGCAAAGAAAGACAGTTTTTGTTCAGTCATATGAGCAGCTAGCTACTAAATCTGCTTGGTAATTTGGTCAAAAACAGATGTCCCATTGTGGTGGGAAAGGTTGCCAGGTCCAGATTAACACCATTTTCAAAAAGAATAGCATTGAGGGCACATACACACACACATCCAAAATCACGCATGCCTTATTATCACAGGTGCTCTGCCCGATGCAGGTACCATAGAAATGTTTCACACTGCATAATTTTGAAGCACTAGGCATGGTAGGGCAGGTCCATCCTTGATTGGATAGCCAGTAGGTGCAGCATTTACTAATTTCGTTAAGTGTCCAGTGCAAGCTGTCTCCTGCAACTATAGATAGCCACCTATTTTCATTCAAGGCTTTAGGAAGGACAAGAGAATGGCATAAAGGTATTATTTGAGTGTCCCTCACCTGTGCAATCCCCACCAACTTTCTTTTGTGTTGTCATTGTAACAAAGGCCTTGCGTAGTTTTAAGCCTTCCTCCTTTGAATGTGTCTTTCACTAGGTCAGAGAGCAATCATTTTAGGGTTAGTGTAACATTACTGCCTGCTGTCAATCCTTGACCTCATGCTCTTACAGATGGTATTCCTCCTCTCCCCATAGCTCTAAAGATGGGTCTTGACTTATTTTTCAAGATCCCAGCTGTTCCACAGACAACATGAGAAGGTAGAACCTGATGCCCACAATGACACGGTGTCCTGCTAGCTTGTTAAGGGAGACAGTAAAATAATCCATAGGGGGTCAACCAATAAACTTTATTCACCAGTGCAAGATCTTTGTGCTAACAACATCCACCATTAAGTGGCACAATTGTTATGGGGCATAAGCTTTGTAATTAGCCTCTTGCAATTAGTGCAACTGACTAAGGTATGCTGCTTGTCCCTGGTAAAATGCTATAGCGTTTCTTCACCATGAGTGTCCAGGAGATGACACCACCTTGCAAAGAGATGACAACTGCTAGCATATTTCTTCTCCCTGAATGTGCAGAGGACTCTCAACTGGCTACCCTGCATGGATAGAGGAGCGTAAGATCCAAACCAGGACAGGATCACAGCTTTACTTTCCCACCATCAATCCTTCTTCCCTTCCCAGACTGGTCACAGTGCAGCAGCTCCTCTGATGTAAGAGAGCCCCAGGAAGGAAGGAGTGTTCCAAACTTTTCTGTTCCCTTGCAAACCGTGGACTCCATGGGACAACCTGCTACTACAGGGGCTGGCATTGAGCTCTCTCAGCTCTGGCTTCCTGGTGATGCAAAACATCTTGCAGGTCTGGCATTGTCAGAGAGTGGGTCCATCAGCTCAGTGTCTCATGCCCAAGGACTCCTGATGGGACATCTCCTCACAGCAGCAGAAGTGGGGAGCATGCCTTGGGGAATAGGACCATCTCCCTCAAGGGAGCATGGCCTCCCCAGCATGCTCTCCCATGAGACAGGGGTCTCCTGGTTGCAGATGCCCTTCTCCTCTGTCACCCCAACAGCAAAGCCTTCCTCAGTGCCCCATGTGGCTCACACTCGTCTGTCCCCCTGCCCCTGCCAAAACTTTGCCTTGCACTAAAGCAGGGGAGGAGCTTGATCCTCCTTCTCAGGATCCACACAGCTGGCAGTTGACACTGCTGGTCCCCAGCTCCCCCTCACTCACAGAGAGGGATCTGGACAGGCTGGATTGATGGGCTGAAGCCAGTTGTAGAAGATTCAACAAGACCAAGTACTGGGTCCTGCATTTGGTCACAACAACCCCATACAACACTACGGGCTTGGGGCAGAGCAGCTGCAGAGCTGCACAGCAGACAAGGATCTGGGAGTGTTGTCTGACGGCTGTTGAACATGAGCCAGCAGTGTGCCCAGGTGGTCAAGATGATCAACGGCATCCTGGCTAGTGTCAAGAATAATGTAGCCAGCAGGACTACAGGAGTGATTGCACCTTCTGCTCGGTGCTGGTAAGGCTGTCCTTCAAATACTGTGCTTAGTTTTGGGCCTCTCACTACAAGAAAGACATTGATGCACTGGAGTGTGTGCAAAGAATTGCAACAAAGTTGGAAGGGGCTGGAGCAAAAACCTTATGAGGGAACTGGGAGTATTTAGTCTGGAGGAGGCTCAAGGGAGACCTTATTGCGCTCTACAACTACCTGAAAGAAAGTTGTAGTGAGGCAGTGTAAGAGACTGTTTTGAATTGTCTTTTGCCTCGACATTGTTGCCATAACTCCTTGGCCTTGGCTCAGGGAAAACCATGATGTCAGCTCCAGGTGTTTCGTCTCCCTACAATTACCTACTTCTTGACCTTGGCACCCTACCTCTGGGAGGACTGTGAGATTAACACGAGGCCCAAACAATGCCCAGCAGTGTCTATGGAGCAGGGCTGGCACTCAAGCTGGGGGAAGAGGAGCACCAGAGCAGGCAGAGAAGGGAGGCGGACTCCGCAAGAACAGGGACATAAGAGCACTGCGTATTCCCTGCCCGGGGGGAGCGTGCAGCAGCTTCTTCCCAGATGTGTGTGGTTTCTTCTGGGGTGCACAGCTTCTTTCCCGGGACATCACCTGCATCGAGGTGTGTGGAACATCACCTGCACCAGGGTGCATGCGGGACATCACCAGCACCGAGGCACCTGTGCCTGCACCAAAGCAGAGCCAACGACACTTAGCTGGACTGGTGGTGGTGGTAACTATAATCCTGCTACATCTCTCTCTTCCGCTTGCTTGCTTATCCTTCTTTCTTTTTTCCTTCTTCTCTCTGTCCTATTGCGCTTATGAGAATAAAGTTTACAAGGTTGTACGGCATTTGACCTCATTTGCATCTTAAATCTCACTCTTGGGATCTTATCGAAACCTCCCCCGACACTGGATCGGGACAGGCAGGAGGTCTGTCTCTTCTCCAAAACAACTATCAATAGGAGAAGAGGAATTGGCCTCAAGTTGTGCCAGGACAGGTTCAGGTTAGATATTAGGAAAAAATTCTACACGGAAAGGGTAAAATGTATGTGGACTCAGAGAACAGTGGGAGAGCAAAGAAGGATTTTGCAAGATCCATTGCAGCATGCAACTGTTGTCCCTGGTTGCTTATCGTCTGCATGATTTGATGCAGGTTGGCTGCCAGAGGAGACACTCACTGCATGTGGGCAAACACGGTCCTTGCCTTGCTCCCCATCCGCTCCCCATCAGTGTTATTTTCATGGGCAGCATAGATGGGACTGTTCCCCAAGCTTTTTTCCCTCTTCCATCACTCTCACCCCTGGCCACAGCACTTCCTGTAACCTCCCGTCCAGGCCCTTTTCCCTGCTAGCACAGGGGGTGGAATATGGTGAGTTGTCACTGCCCATAAATGAGTTTTGGGGATGAGGGAATATTTCACACTTCTGGAAAATATTCTTGCTGGGGAAGTTAAGAAAAAACTTTGTTGTATTTTCTTTTACACGTCTTCATGCTGTGGAAATTTCCTCATTGTAGTGACAGGTAAGAGTCTCTTAGTGGCTGTGTTGTGGGGCTACGTGACATTTCTAGATAATTTAAGTTTCATTCAAATGAGCAGACTCCAAAGTAGCTGTATCAAATCCTATTAGAGGATGAAAAGGAGGAAGAGTGAGCCAAATGCGGAGATGAGTGAGTAGTGATAAGTAAGAAGCCTTACCTCTGTCCTCAGACTGGCAGTTATTGGTAGCACTTACAATAACAGGCTTTTTAAATGTGTTTTTAAACCTTTTTTTTTTAATATTGGCATGCTCATGCCATCTAGCACGATAAAAACATATTTTCTTTATTCTAGAGCTTTCACTTGCATCCTTGATCAGCCTGAATGCCTTCTCTGAGTTCTGGTTGTATTTCAGATACACGCTGGCATCAACTACCTTGGTCACGACTTGTAAGCAGCAGATCCTTCCAGGGATGCAGGATGCAGGTATGTATCATAAATGCCTGTTTATCTTCTTTCTTTTAAGTTGGTATCTTGATCAAGTGCAATTCTCAACTCCTTTGTCTGAACACATCAGAATTGCTTGCAGCATATTAAAATTCAAAACAGGAATGCTAAATTGGTGAGGAGAGGGGAGTGGAGGGGAGAACTGAAGAGGAAACAAGCCATAAAAAGGAGGATATAGTGGGCTGCTAAAGGGCAGTCGGACAGACTCGCCGTGAAGCAGGACAAGGAATTTGTGACGTCTCCATGGAGCTGGGAAGAGGGCTTTTTAGCATTGTTGCATTTTATTCAGAGAAAGCTGCATGTCTGTGTTTTGCTGTGCATTTAGAGGAAGGAGGAGAGTTTGAGGCTGCTGCATGTGCAGTGCTAATTGTGTTTTTCTGCTTCTTGAAGCAGTACAAATAGCTCCAGTGCACAACCTGGCAGGGAAGCAAGTCCCTTCCTCTAGGCCTCCTCCTGTGATCCAGGGTCAAAGGGTGCTGAGTTACAGCCCAAGCTGCCCCCCTGGGCAGTCCCAGCTTTGCCTCGGGTCGTATCCCAGGCCACAGCCTTCAGCTGCAGGCTCTGTGAAGCAGTGACGCTTCTTCCAGCAGGGCTTTAATCTCGCTGAGCAGCAGTTACAGCCAGGTAAGGACTGTGATGGCTGCAAGGGAGCACTCTGGATTGGCTTCTCTTGTCTTCGTCTTTTGCCGTAAGCTAGTGGAGGTGTGTGGTAGGTGTTGGCTGCGTTTAATGTGCCCTACACATTGACCCACTTTTGGATAATAATGCTTTTTCTGAAGGTTTGAGCAAGGGTGCTTGTGTTGGCGCCAGCTTGATCACCTGAATGCTGGTTCGTAAGTGTAAGATATGTCCCTATAGGCTGCCCGTTCTTGTCGTTACAAGAGGTACAGCAGAATGGAGAAGTGCCTCATCTCTAAGAGAATTGCATCTTTGAGTCTCCTGGGAATGGGGGTGGGCTTGGACATGGAGCTTAAAAGAACATACTGGTAAGAGAAAAGGAATAAGACAAATTTTCAACCTAAGCTAATGCCCTGGCTGACATGTTCTTCCTTCTGAAAATGCAGTATTCTGAAAACTTTACACTTGCAAACTGGGGCCATCGGGGGAAGCGGAACCGGGATACAGGGGTGTGGTGGGATCAGGGTGACGGGGAAACCAGGGTAAGGGGGTCCTGGCAAGGGGAGCATTGGGACATGAGGGAACTGGGGACATGGAGAACAGCGGAAAGGGGCACCGCCGGAAAGGGGAACCAAAGGATCGAAGTCCCAGGGACACGAGAACCGGGAGCCGGGGGCACCATGGACAGGGGGTCACGGGGACATGGGGGAACTGGGGATAGAGGCACCGCGGGAAGCGGGAAGAGAGTGATGGGAGCAGCGAGGCAAGGACAGACGGGGGGAAGAGGGAACCAGGGGAAGGTGGAACCGGGGATGCGGAGACGGAGGCAAGGGGGAATCGGGGACGCAGAGACCGGGGGAAGGGGAATCCGGGGACGACGGAACCGGAGGAAGGGGGAACCTGGGACGCGGGGACTGGGGAAAGGAGGAATCGGAGGAAGGGGGAACTTGGGCGCCGGGAGCCACCGAGCTGCCGCTGACGTCATCACCCGGCGCCAAGCGACGTCCCAGCCGCAGTGAGGCACTCAGCAGGCGCGAAGTCACCCCCAGCGCCGCAGTGACGTCACGGCGCGGCACTGACGTCACGCAGCGAAGCTCTTGTCGCTGCGTGAGGCCGCATCTGGGGTATTGTGTCCAGTTCTGGGCTCCACAGTATAAGAGGGATGTGGAGCTGCTGGAGAGAGTCCAGCGCAGGGCCACAAGGATGATCAGGGGCCTGGAACATCTGCCCTACGAGGAGAGGCTGAGGGAGCTGGGTCTGTTCAGCCTGGAGAAGAGAAGGCTGAGAGGGGATCTAATCAGTGTATATAAGTACCTCAAGGGAGGGAGTGCAGAGGATGGTGCTGGCCTCTTTTCCCTGGTGGCCACCGACAGAACTAGAGGTAATGGCCACAAACTGAAGCACCAAAAGTTCCACAGGAACTTAAGGAAAAATTTCTTAACAGTGAGGTTGACAGAGCACTGGAACAGGCTGCCCAGAGAGGTTGTGGAGTCTCCTTCTCTGGAGATCTTCAAAACCCGCTTGGACCCATTCCTGTGCCACGTGCTTTAGGTGACCCTGCGTGTGCAGGGGGGTTGGACTAGATGATCTCTAGAGGTCCCTTCCAACCCTATGCATACTATGATTCTATGATTCTATGGGCCGACCCCGGCCCCGGCTCCAGCCCCGGCCAGGACAGGCACGAGGTGCCGGGGGCTGCGGCCCAGAGCGGAGCCGCTGCGGAACAGCCGCGTCAGGACGGGGCAGCGCTGAGCCCCGAGCAGCAGGCGCGGGGCCTGGGGGCCTGCGCTGGCCTCAGCACCAGGCTTCACTCCAGCCACAGCGATTCTGACATCTCCGCAAAGACCCCGTTTGTGCCGCGTCGCCAACGTCGGCCTGGCTCGGCTCTCGTGTGAATGTGTCCTGATTTGCAGGCCCTGTGGGATGGGCCAGTGAATGTAAAGCAAAACTGTACAGATAGGGGAATTATACACATACAGCTCCTTGTTTGTTGTTGTTGTTTATTTTCCCCCGGAAATTTTCTGTACTGAAACCTGCCACCTGGAGTAAGAATTCTTTGGGGGTTGTTTACGTGCTGTTGGCACCTGTGTAAACCTCAAGCTGCTGCCAGCCTGAAACAGAGAAGCTGCTGCTTGTCCTGAGCAGTCCGAGGCCATGATCTTAACACCGATTTCTGCAGTTCTACTCCAATGTGTTCCCGTTTCTCCTGTCCCCTCCCCGAGCGGCACTTCCTGCCCTCAGGGTGCCAGCAAGGTTGTCTCACAGATTGTGCTGGGAGGCAGAGGGAGCTGGTGCATGGTGTTGAACAGAAATGCAGTTTTTAGTGTTGTAGGCCTATTCCCCAAGGTAGTTCTAAGGGTGTTGGGAGGACCAAGCGAAGGGGCAGAGTAGGAGCAGCTGCTGCTACTCCTGGAGACAGTTTCTCTGGGTCACAGCTTTGGTGGGAAACACTCCTCGACCATCTAGAAATGAGCCGGGCTGAATGAGGGGGCTTTAGTCTTTCGAGGGGACTTGGAGATCAGCAAGTTACCGTGAGTTTCACAAAGTAAAGATGCTTCAGTGTCATTTAGCTGCAGCTGTGAGGCTGTTCCGGACTATGGATCCCTCACCTACCTGTGAGACAACGAACGTTACTCTGGTGCACAGAGGCAACTTTGTGCTGGATTTGGGGACAATGATGGTTGCAAGAAACCTCCTGCAGTCGTGGGCTTCCCCGCTGAGCTCCGCAGCGCTCGGTGACCCTTTGCTACCTGTGCTGGCTCTGCCCCTTCACAAAGTTACTCTGTGCCTCTGCTGGGACGTGTCCTCTCTGGAACGTGTGGACAGACGTGGTGCCGGGTAGAGCTGCCTGGCCAGGCAGAGCAGGGTGAATGTGACCCTAGGAGGACGGGCTTGGAAGCCACAGGGAGCCGCTGCAGCCAGAGCAGTGACCCCATAGAACAGACCCTGCGGAGTGCCACCGAGTTCAGCTGGGGCTACACGGCACATGCAGCGCTCCAGCCGAGCAGCAGTGGACGGGTGGAGAAGCCACCCTGGTGGCTTAGAGCTTGTGTCCTCCAGAAATGGGCCGAGCCGAGAGGTTCTAGGCAGGGGGATGGTGTCTGAGGGCACAGGCAGAGACAGCAGCAGCGAAGCTGTGAACACGACCATGTGCGAGTCCCTTGGCAGCACTCTGGGGCAGGGCAAGACCATGTCCATGGGGCTGATGGCCCCAGCGTTGTAGGATCCTCTGATGATCATGAAATAAGTGATTGGCTTCCTTTTCTTGACAGCCCTCGGGCATGGGGCGGACATTTTCCCTATGTGAGGGGGATTGTCCCTTGACAGGGAATCTGCTACAGCCAGGTTGTGACAGAAAGGGGTCTGATCCAGGAGGAGGCCAGGGCTGACAGCGAGGGACTTAGTCCCCGATGTGTGGTGTGACCTGGCTCCCCACCGGCCTCTGCTCAGCTCAACTGTGGCTGCAGCCCTGGCCCGGGGACACTCAATGGCCTGTCCTGGCCTCAGGGTGTGGAGCTGAAAAAGGCCAGGAGTAGCTCAGAAACAGCTCTGGCTGCTGCCAGGAGATGGAGGCAGTGGGGGCTGCCTCTGCTCAGCGCCCCGGCCCCCTCCTTGCACGGCCATCTCTCCTTTTCCAACGGCATCCTGCTTCTGGTTGGAATAAAAGCTGCTCTCAAGACCCCGGCTGCTCTGCGGGCAATTTCAGGGCAGGGGATATGACCAAGGTTGCTGTTTAAGAGGTGACAGATTCGTAAGGGCAATGTGAAAAGTGGCACGTGTGGTGTCATCATGACAACGCGCAACTGCTCAATGCCCACGTGAGGTAACCTAGAGAAGCTCAAAATTCCAGAACTCTGCCTGAGTTCTGTTGACAGTCAGGTATCCACGAGCGACTGACAGGACGAAGAGGACAAGTAAGTCGGTTTTCCCCATCTTCACTGTTGCCCGTGAGCAATCCTGGCTCCATCCCTCGCTGCCCGTGTGTGCGTGCCGGGCAGTGCGCAGGCGTGACAGTGCAGGCAGGTGAGAGGAGCCCACTGACCTCGAGATACCCACAGCTTCCTTGAGGAGAGGGCCAACGTGGAGGCCGCTTTCGGGAACGGCCTCCTTGCAGCTTTAACTCATCAACGCTCTTCCCAGTGCGTCACATCCAAGCAATTTCCCTCTTTCTGTGTTGACCTTTGCAGGGTCCTTTGCCAGGATGGCCATTAAAAAGAGCCATCTGATCTCTGTTGTTCTGGCGTTACTGCTCCTGGAGTCATTCATTGCCCGTCAGCTGGTCTTGTTCAAGGTCAGCTTGTCACCCGAGGCCAAGGTGAGCAGCACTGCAGAGCAGACATGTGGCACAGATGCTCCCTGAGACAAGAGCTCATGTTAGGGCTTTGGAGTGTGTGGGGCTCGCTAGGATGAGTCTTGCAGGTCATAGGCGTGAGTCTTCTCCAGCCATGCCAAAATGCAGGCAGAAGAGAGAAGGCAGGGGCCCTGAAAGAGCCTTGCTGGAGCTGGGGCCAGCATGGGCCAGGCTGATCGAGCCCTCTGGCTGACTCTGTGCCCTTCATCTCAGACTCAAGACCAGACCTTGAAGGGCCCTGTCCTGTCACTGCTCTGCTCGGTCGTGCTGGAGACTGCCATAGCTTTGGGAGGGTCTCCGCATTAAGAGCAATAAGAGCTGCTCTTTGGGACACCCTCTTGGGGACATCTTAGCTTGAACAAAGTGACCGGTCTCCTGGCAGGGCTGGGCTCCAGCCCCACCATCCCTGCTGCTCTTCCAGCCAGCCACGAGTTCTTCATTTGTGCTTCCAGGTGGACCAAGAGATGGACGCCGGCTCGTCCCACCCCACTCTGTTCATCATCAAGAGGGAGACAGGTGATGAGAACAACATGGCTGAGATCAGGCAGAGCTTTTTATGTAATGTGCAGGGTCAGTATCCCCTCTGCAGTGGCCTTGATGCTGCCCTGGGTGTGTGTGTGTGTCTGTATGGCAGCTGGGGTGGCCTCGTTTCCCTTTCCTTAGTGTGCCAAAGCGGGGCGTTTCTCATCCGAGTGACCTGACTCTCTTCCAGGGCCAGGCATATCAAGCTATGCCAATGATGCTGCGAAAGCTCTGGAGTCCCTAAGAGAGTGGCTGGACAGAGCTCCGAAGGCCATTCCCACTGAGAAAGGGAGAGAGGAAGCAGCTTTTCTTGGAGCAGCAGCAGGCAGCAGACTCCTGAGGTACTTGTGCAGGCCCTGAGGAGAAGGGGAGGTGGCCAAGCTGCAGGCAGCCGCCAGCAGCCTGGCTAATGCGGCATCCTGCACGGGGCCGGCTGCGCCGAGCTCCCCAGCTGCCCTGAGCAAGGGAGCCCTGGCAGGAAGGCAGCACAGTGGGGAGCCGTGGCAGGGCCTGAGCTGTGCTGGGCCCTGGGGGCCCAGAGACAGACACTGGCCTTTTTGGGAGCCCACGAGCACCAAGGATGTTGCTCTGCTTCTTGCCAAGCGGGAAATGCTCCGTGCTCTTGCTTTGCTCTTCCTTTTTCCTGCAACATAAGGCAGTGGTTCCCACCAGGGCACGCACTTTCTGCAGACGTGGTTGGGTGCTGGTAGGGGAGTGTGTTCAAGGTAGAATGCCAAAGGGCTGTTGTGCCACCTCATCTTGCTTTTCCCTAGCTCGTAGGAGCTCTTTTCTGTCTTTTGGTGGTAATTACAAGGTTCTTGGTTCTAGAGCTGTGGTTTAATAGCCATATTCTGTGCCCTGACCATCTGAGCACTTCCCTGGGAAGGGCACTGAACCCCAACGTGGTGCTTACTTGCCTGAGAGAGGGAGCAAACAGAAACCTCCCCCTGCTCACAAGTCGGAGGCTAGGCTCCCATCTTCCTAAAAGAGCCCCGTGCCCTGCCTTGATGGCACAATCAGAGCGGGGAGGTTCAATGGCCTGTGCTATGCAGCCCATCAGTGGAGCTGCTCAAGAAAGAGTTCCTGTGCTCTGGAGTGTGAGGAACACATGTAGGGAAGGCTGCTCCGGCAAAGCACTATGCAACTCCGATCCAGCTGCCATGCCCAGAGGAGGTGGAGCTTAATCCTGCAGGGGCATTGCCAACGGCAGGCGGAAGCACAGCTGGCCGGCCTTTACAAAATCTGCAGAAGCTGCAGGAGCACCTTGTACAAGCTAGAGAGCAGCAAACATCATTTCACAGCAACTGCTCAGGACCAAATGCTGCAATCTGTGAGAGTAGGAGGAAGCCAACTGCTTCCTTGGGTTCTCTGCATTGGGATTATTTCACTGCATTTGTTTCTTGAATTGTGGATGCTTCTTAGGGAAAAGAACAAGTCATCAGCAGATGAAAGCACGGAGGGAATTGCTAAGAGCATGAAGGATTTTGCCATGGATTTCCACGGGGTTCGAATCATCACAGGGCAAGAGGAAAGAGCTTATGGCTGGATCAGCGTCACCTACCTAATCTATTCCTTCCCTGAGGTGAGAGGAGGCTGAAACAGCCACCCCTTCTTTGCACTGGGTGCTTGTTGGTTTGTGTGGTTGTTCCTTTCTTTCTTTTGGATCTTTCTTAGCTTTTTAAACTCACTTAGCACAGAAGGAAAGGTCTGGGTCTTTGCGCCTCAGGAGTGATGTAGGAGAAGGAATTCTTTTATTAGGCTAAAGTGCAAGGGGAGGGAGAGAGCAGGGATGAGGGTTTTGCAGCGAAAAGATCAGGGCACATCCCCATGCCGTGTGGACACAGGGAAGAAAACCCCATGCTAACTAACACCGAGCACATCTGGAAAAGCCAAGGCCAGCCCGTGCCCTCAAGGACATCCCTTCTGCTTTATTCTGTTTGGCTCTGATCCAGTCCAGTTGTGCTCTGGGAACCAGCTCACACATTTCCCCCTCCCTGCCCGCCAACCGCCACCCCCCCCCCCCCAAAAAAAAAAAAAAAAAAAAAAGAACCACAGCTGCCTTAAATGGGAGGAGAATGTGACTTGCACCCAGGACATAGGGCTGTCTTGGGATCCTCTTTCTGTCCTGTCTCGTCCTGGCAGAACTCCTGCTAACACGCAGCTGTGCAGCTCAGCCCCGTGGCCAAGGCTCGTGGAGACCTCCTGCCTGGGGACACGCGCTGTGCCTGTGGCGGGCCTGGCACGCAGGGCCCCAGTGCTGCTAGGGGCATCTCTGTGCTAGAGCTGCCCTCACGATGCCCCTCTCTCCTTTGGCAGCCCGGGAGCACGGACGTCGGCTGGAGCCTGGGCTACGCGCTGGAGCTCGTCAACACCGTCCCACAGGAGGTGCTGCACTTGGTGTGGAAAAAAACCTCCGTGCGCGCTGCAGCCGTGGCCTTCGTGGGTCTCGTTGTCATCCACACGCAATGGCCATGTAGGAGCTGGGCTGCATCTCTAAGAGAGTAGGAGGGCATCGAGGCTGGACGGCTGACTTGGGCAGGGTGACTTATAAATATATAAATTAACTTATAAAAGTTATAAATATATAAATTTATAAATATATAAATTATATTATAATAAATAGATAAATATTATAGAAATTATATTATAATAAATAAATAAATACATAATATAGAAATAAATGGCATTCTAAAGAATGCCTCCCAGAATGCATTAAAGAAATTCTCGTTCTTTTGCTCTTGAATCAAAAGGATTTTAATGTTGTTCGTTCCAGGTAAGGGGGGCTGCCGATGGTGGGAGCTGAGGCGAGGGCCCAGAACAAGGGCCTTGGCCATGGGGAGGTGCTCTGCAAAATGCAGCTCAGTCCCCGGTGCGTGGTGTGACCTGGCTCCGCACCGGCCTCTGCTCAGGTCACCTGTGGCTGCAGCCCTGGCCCGGGGACGCTCAATGGCCTGTCCTGGCCTCAGAGTGTGGAACTGAAAACCCAGCCTGGGAGCACCCCATTTCCCGGTCCTTGTGCACCCTCAGCTGTGACTGGGACCCCTGCACAGGCCACTGGGATTTCATTCCTGCTGTGGGTGCCACTGTCTGCTGAAGGGCACAGAGCAGCAGAGCGGTGGAGGAGGGAGGACAGGGGATGTGAAGGCTGAGCCAAACAGCAGGGAGCAGGAGGCAGCAAAGCCTCTGACTCAGGAGGGGACTCAAACGCAGGGACAGCGACCCACATTCCAGCTCCTTTTCCCGCCCCCACTGCGCTCCCAGCCTTTCCACGGCCGCGCTCCCGCCGGCGGCCGCCGCTCCGGGCACTGTCCCCTTGCCCGGGACGGCAGAGCTGCTGCAGCCCCAGGGCCCGGCACACGGCCGCACTCGCAGCTATGGCCGCCCCCAGCGCAGAGCCCCCGGGCGCTGCCCCCGCCGCCCGCACCCGCTGCCCGCAGGTGAAGGGGCTTCGCGCTGCCAGGGACGCGCTCCAGGCCATAGAAATGTTTCACACTGCATAATTTTGAAGCACTAGGCATGGTAGGGCAGGTCCATCCTTGATTGGATAGCCAGTAGGTGCAGCATTTACTAATTTCGTTAAGTGTCCAGTGCAAGCTGTCTCCTGCAACTATAGATAGCCACCTATTTTCATTCAAGGCTTTAGGAAGGACAAGAGAATGGCATAAAGGTATTATTTGAGTGTCCCTCACCTGTGCAATCCCCACCAACTTTCTTTTGTGTTGTCATTGTAACAAAGGCCTTGCATAGTTTTAAGCCTTCCTCCTTTGAATGTGTCTTTCACTAGGTCAGAGAGCAATCATTTTAGGGTTAGTGTAACATTACTGCCTGCTGTCAATCCTTGACCTCATGCTCTTACAGATGGTATTCCTCCTCTCCCCATAGCTCTAAAGATGGGTCTTGACTTATTTTTCAAGATCCCAGCTGTTCCACAGACAACATGAGAAGGTAGAACCTGATGCCCACAATGACACGGTGTCCTGCTAGCTTGTTAAGGGAGACAGTAAAATAATCCATAGGGGGTCAACCAATAAACTTTATTCACCAGTGCAAGATCTTTGTGCTAACAACATCCACCATTAAGTGGCACAATTGTTATGGGGCATAAGCTTTGTAATTAGCCTCTTGCAATTAGTGCAACTGACTAAGGTATGCTGCTTGTCCCTGGTAAAATGCTATAGCGTTTCTTCACCATGAGTGTCCAGGAGATGACACCACCTTGCAAAGAGATGACAACTGCTAGCATATTTCTTCTCCCTGAATGTGCAGAGGACTCTCAACTGGCTACCCTGCATGGATAGAGGAGCGTAAGATCCAAACCAGGACAGGATCACAGCTTTACTTTCCCACCATCAATCCTTCTTCCCTTCCCAGACTGGTCACAGTGCAGCAGCTCCTCTGATGTAAGAGAGCCCCAGGAAGGAAGGAGTGTTCCAAACTTTTCTGTTCCCTTGCAAACCGTGGACTCCATGGGACAACCTGCTACTACAGGGGCTGGCATTGAGCTCTCTCAGCTCTGGCTTCCTGGTGATGCAAAACATCTTGCAGGTCTGGCATTGTCAGAGAGTGGGTCCATCAGCTCAGTGTCTCATGCCCAAGGACTCCTGATGGGACATCTCCTCACAGCAGCAG
Source organism: Tinamus guttatus (assembly GCF_059628265.1). NCBI lineage: Eukaryota > Metazoa > Chordata > Aves > Tinamiformes > Tinamidae > Tinamus > Tinamus guttatus. Next base: position 20,661 of record NW_028289234.1, on the reverse strand, counting down.
AAGTGGGGAGCATGCCTTGGGGAATAGGACCATCTCCCTCAAGGGAGCATGGCCTCCCCAGCATGCTCTCCCATGAGACAGGGGTCTCCTGGTTGCAGATGCCCTTCTCCTCTGTCACCCCAACAGCAAAGCCTTCCTCAGTGCCCCATGTGGCTCACACTCGTCTGTCCCCCTGCCCCTGCCAAAACTTTGCCTTGCACCAAAGCAGGGGAGGAGCTTGATCCTCCTTCTCAGGATCCACACAGCTGGCAGTTGATGCTGCTGGTCCCCAGCTCCCCCTCACTCACAGAGAGGGATCTGGACGGGCTGGATTGATGGGCTGAAGCCAGCTGTAGGAGATTCAACAAAGCCAAGTACTGGGTCCTGCATTTGGTCACAACAACCCCATGTAACACTACAGGCTTCGGGCAGAGCAGCTGCAGAGCTGCACAGCAGACAAGGATCTGGGAGTGTTGTCTGACGGCTGTTGAACATGAGCCAGCAGTGTGCCCAGGTGGTCAAGAAGACCAACAGTATCCTGGCTAGTGTCAAGAATAATGTAGCCAGCAGGACTAAGGGAGTGATTGTACCTTCTGCTCGGTGCTGGTAAGGCTGTGCTTCAAATACTGTGCTTAATTTTGGGCCTCTCACTACAAGAAAGACATTGATGCACTGGAGTGTGTGCAAAGAAGGGCAACAAAGTTGGAAGGGGCTGGAGCACAAACCTTACGAGGGAACTGGGAGTATTTAGTCTGGAGGAGGTTCAAGGGAGACCTTATTGCGCTCTACAACTACTTGAAAGAAAGTTGTAGTGAGGCAGTGTAAGAGACTGTTTTGAATTGTCTTTTGCCTCGACATTGTTGCCATAACTCCTTGGCCTCCTGCTCAGGGAAAACCGTGATGTCAGCTCCAGGTGTTTCGTCTCCCTACAATTACCTACTTCTTGACCTTGGCACTCTACCTCTGGGAGGACTGTGAGATTAACACGAGGCCCAAACAATGCCCAGCAGTGTCTATGGAGCAGGGCTGGCACTCATGTTGGGGGAAGAGGAGCACCAGAGCAGGCAGAGAAGGGAGGAGGACTCCGCAAGAACAGGGACATAAGAGCACTGCGTATTCCCTGCCCGGGGGGAGCGTGCAGCAGCTTCTTCCCAGATGTGTGTGGTTTCTTCTGGGGTGCACAGCTTCTTTCCCGGGACATCACCTGCATCGAGGTGTGTGGAACATCACCTGCACCAGGGTGCATGCAGGACATCACCAGCACCGAGGCACCTGTGCCTCCACCAAAGCAGAGCCAACGACACTTAGCTGGACTGGTGGTGGTGGTAACTGTAATCCTGCTACATCTCTCTCTTCCGCTTGCTTGCTTATCCTTCTTTCTTTTTTCCTTCTTCTCTCTGTCCTATTGCGCTTATGAGAATAAAGTTTACAAGGTTGTACGGCATTTGACCTCATTTGTGTCTTAAATCTCACTCTTTGGATCTTATCAAAACCTCCCCCGACACTGGATCGGGACAGGCAGGAGGTCTGTCTCTTCTCCAAAACAACTATCAATAGGAGAAGAGGAATTGGCCTCAAGTTGTGCCAGGACAGGTTCAGGTTAGATATTAGGAAAAAATTCTACACGGAAAGGGTAAAATGTATGTGGACTCAGAGAACAGTGGGAGAGCAAGGAAGGATTTTGCAGGATCCATTGCAGCATGCATGCAACTGCTGTCCCTGGTTGCTTATCGTCTGCATGATTTGATGCAGGTTGGCTGCCAGAGGAGGCACTCACTGCATGTGGGCAAACACGGTCCTTGCCTTGCTCCCCATCAGCTTCTCAGTGTTATTTTCATGGGCAGCATAGATGGGACTGTTCCCCAAGCTTTTTTCCCTCTTCCATCACTCTCACCCCTGGCCACAGCACTTCCTGTAACCTCCCATCCAGGCCCTTTTCCCTGCTGGCACAGGCGGTGGGATATGCTGAGTTGTCACTGCCCATAAACAAGTTTTGGGGATGAGGGAATATTTCACACTTCTGGGAAATATTCTTGCTGGGGAAATATTCTTGCTGGGGAAGTTGAGAAAAAACTTTGTTGTATTTTCTTTTACACGTCTTCATGCTGTAGAAATTTCCTCATTGTAGTGACAGGTAAGAGTCTCTTAGTGGCTGTGTTGTGGGGCTATGTGACATTTCTAGATAATTTAAGTTTCATTCAAATGAGCAGACTCCAAAGTAGCTGTATCAAATCCTATTAGAAGATGAAAAGGAGGAAGAGTGAGCCAAATGCGGAGATGAGTGCATAAGTAAGAAGCCTTACCTCTGTCCTCAGACTGGCAGTTATTGGTGGCACTTACAATAACAAGGTTTTTATGTGTTTTTAAACCTTTTTTTATAATATTTTTTTTTCAAATAATATAGCTAAGTGCTGTGCATGCTCCTGTCATCTAGCATGATAAAAACATTTTTTCTTTATTCTAGAGCTTTCACTTGCATCCTTGTTCAGCCTGAATGCCTTCTTTGAGTTCTGGTTGTATTTCAGATACACGCTGGCATCAACTACCTTGGTCACGACTTATAAGCAGCAGATCCTTCCAGGGATGCAGGATGCAGGTATGTATCATAAATGCCTGTTTATCTTCTTTCTTTTAAGTTGGTATCTTGATCAAGTGCAATTCTCAACTCCTTTGTCTGAACACATCAGAATTACTTGCAGCACACTCGCACGACTGGAGCGCTGCCATGGAAGGCTATGTGCTCTTTAGGAAGGACAGGCTGGGAAGGCGAGGTGGTGGAGTTGCTCTTTATGTGAGAGAGCAACTGGAATGCATGGAGCTCAACCTGGGAGTCGAGGATGAGCGAGTTGAGAGCTTGTGGGTAAGGATTAGAGGGCAGGCTAATGTGGGAGACACTGTGGTGGGTGTCTGCTACAGGCCACCTGACCAAGACGAGGAGGTTGATGAGGCCTTCTATAGGCAGCTGGATGTTGCCTCACGGTCACAGGCCCTGGTTCTCATGGGGGACTTCAACTACCCCGACATCAACTGGGAGGACAACACAGCCAGGCATAAGCAGTCCTGGAGGTTCCTGCAGAGCGTCGACGATAACTTTTTGACGCAGGTTGTGGAGGAGCCGACGAGGAGAGGTGGCTACTGGACCTCGTGCTATCAAATAGGGAGGGCCTAGTAGGAGATGTTAAGGTGGGGGTACCCTCGGCTGCAGTGACCATGAGTTGGTGGAGTTCAGGATTCAACGAGGAGGAGGCAGGGCTGTAAGTAGCCTTGCGACGATGGACTTCAGGAGGGCCAACTTTAGCCTCTTCAGAGACCTCCTCGGTAGAATCCCATGGGCTAGTGCTCTAGAAGGAAGGGGGGCCCAAGAGAGCTGGTTAGTTTTCAAGCGGCACTTCCTCCACATCCAGCAACAGTGCATCCCTGTGTGTAGGAAGGCAGGCAGAGGGGGCAGGCGACCTGCGTGGATGAGCCGGGAGCTTGTGGCAATGCTCAAGCAGAAGGCAGCGGTATACAAAAGGTGGAAAAAAGGACAGGTCCCCTGGGAGAAATACAGGAACGTAGTCAGGGAGTGCAGAGATGCGACAAGGAAAGCTAAGGCACGTCTGGAAGGCAAGCTGGCAAGGGACGTTAAAAATAACAAAAAAAAATTTCTTCAAATACATCAACAGCAAAAGGAAGATCAGGGAAAACGTGGGTCCGCTGGAGGATGGGATGGGCACATTGGTTACAAATAACACAGAAAAAGCAGAGTTGCTCAATGCCTTCTTTGCTTCGGTGTTTACCAAGGGCAGCCCTTTAGAGCCCCAGGCCCTAGGGACAAGAGAAGAAGCTGGTGGAGAGGAAGACTTGCCCTGGGTAGAGGAAGATTGGGTCAGAGAGCACCTAAGGAACCTCGATACCCACAAATCCATGGGCCCTGATGGGATGCACCCCAGAGTGCTGCGGGAGCTGGCAGATGTCATAGCTAAGCCACTCTCCATCATCTTTGAAAGATCCTGGAGAACGGGGGAGGTGCCAGAAGACTGGAAGAAGGCCAGTCTCACGCCAGTCTTCAAAAAAGGCAAGAAGGAGGACCCAGGCAACTACAGGCCAGTCAGCCTCACCTCCGTCCCCGGAAAAGTGATGGAACGGCTCATACTGGCCGTTGTCTCCAGGCACATGGAGGACAAGAAGGTGCTCAAGAGTAGTCAGCATGGATTCACCAAGGGGAAATCTTGCCTGACTAACCTGATAGCCTTCTATGATGAAATGACCGGCTGGATAGACGAGGGGAGAGCGGTGGATGTCGTCTATCTCGACTTCACCAAGGCTTTTGACACCGTCCCTCACAACATCCTCCTAGGCAAGCTCTGGGAGTGTGGGATAGATGAGTGCACAGTGAGGTGGATTAGGAACTGGCTGGATGGCAGAGCTCAGAGGGTGGTGATCAGCGGTGCCGAGTCTGGTTGGAGGCCTGTAGCTAGCGAGGTCCCCCAGGGGTCAGTCCTTGGTCCAGTCCTGTTCAGTTTATTCATCAATGACCTGGATGAAGGCACAGAGTGCTCCCTCAGCAAGTTTGCTGATGACACGAAACTGGGAGGAGTAGCCGATACCCCAGAGGGCTGTGCTGCCATCCAGAGGGACCTGGACAGACTGGACAACTGGGCGGTGAAAAACCTCATGCAATTCAACAAGGCCAAGTGCAAGGTCCTGCACCTGGGGAGGAATAACCCCAGACACCAGGACAGGCTGGGGACCGACCTTGTGGAAAGCAGCTCTGCAGAGAAAGACCTGGGTGTCATGGTGGATGATAAGTTGACCATGAGGCAGCAGGGTGCCCTCGTGGCCAAGAAGGCCAATGGAATCCTGGGCTGCATTAAGAAGAGCATCTCTAGCAGGTCGAGGGAGGTGATCCTGCCCCTCTACTCAGCCCTGGTGAGGCCACATCTGGAGTATTGTGTCCAGTTCTGGGCTCCACAGTACAAGAGGGATGTGGAGCTGCTGGAGAGAGTCCAGCGCATGGCCACAAGGATGATCAGGGGCCTGGAACATCTGCCCTATGAGGAGAGGCTGAGGGAGCTGGGCCTGTTCAGCCTGGAGAAGAGAAGGCTGAGAGGAGATCTAATCAGTGTATATAAATACCTCAAGGGAGGGAGTGCAGAGGACGGGGATGGTCTCTTTTCAGTGGTGGCCACTGATAGGACTAGAGGAAATGGCCGGATACTGAAACATCAAAAATTCCATAGGAACTTAAGGAAAAATTTCTTAACAGTGAGGGTGACAGAGCACTGGAACAGGCTGCCCAGAGAGGTTGTAGAGTCTCCTTCTCTGGAGATCTTCAAAACCCGCTTGGATGCAGTCCTGTGCCACATGCTCTAGGTGTCCCTGCGTATGCAGGGGGGTTGGACTAGATGATCTCTAGAGGTCCCTTCCAACCCTAAGCATTCTATGATTCTATGATTCTATGATATTAAAATTCAAAATAGAAATGCTAAATTTGTGAGCATTTGAGGGGAGAACTGAAGAGGAAACAAGCCATAAAAAGGAGGAGATAGTGGGCTGCTAAAGAGCAGTCAGACAGGCTCGCCGTGAAGCAGGACAAGGAATTTGTGACCTCTGCATGGAGCTGGGAAGAGGGCTTTTTAGCATTGTTGCATTTTATTCAGAGAAAGCTGCATGTCTGTGTTTTGCTGTGCATTTAGAGGAAGGAGGAGTTTGAGGCTGCTGCATGTGCAGTGCTAATTGTGTTTTTCTGCATCTTGAAGCAGTACAAATAGCTCCAGTGCACAACCTGGCAGGGAAGCAAGTCCCTTCCTCTAGGCCTCCTCCTGTGATCCAGGGTCAAAGCGTGCTGAGTTACAGCCCAAGCTGCCCCCCCGGGCAGTCTCAGCTTTGCCTCGGGTCGTATCCCAGGCCACAGCCTTCAGCTGCAGGCTCTGTGAAGCAGTGACGCTTCTTCCAGCAGGGATTTAATCTCGCTGAGCAGCAGTTACAGCCAGGTAAGGACTGTGATGGCCGCAAGGGAGCACTCTGGATTGGCTTCTCTTGTCTTCGTCTTTTGCCGTAAGCTAGTGGAGGTGTGTGGTAGGTGTTGGCTGCGTTTGCAGATTTCTCTTGTCAGGATTCATCCTTTCTCTAGCGTTAGTGCATTTGTTTTAGAGAAGTTATTTTGTTTCAGACAAAAAGCAAAAATTAGGAATGCAAATGTAAATGCAAAAGAGTAAAAAAAAAAAAAGAAAGTCCCCAGAATCAGATGAAGCTTTATAGCAGCAATCTGCAGAGCGATGAATTCATCTGTTGAGTCAATCGATTCCTATAGTTAATGAAATCAAAGTGGAAATCTTATCTTCTTCATATGACACAACTGTTCGCTTTTGTTGCCCCAAGTTTTTCAGCCTTTCCCCTATGGATTGCCCATATCCCACAAGTGTTGGAGCAGTGCAACGCAGGCTAAGGTGCCGCTACTGCTTTTCACCAACTCTGTATAATAGCTGCCTGAGTCAAGATGATGAAATCACAGACCTCAAGTCACTGCAAAAACACCTTGGAAGTGAAGAAGAGAAAGAGCGTAGATGTCAGCTGGGTAAAGAAATCACTTTGCTCGGCCTGAAAAGATGGGCAAGGAGAGGATGTAGGTTTTATTGGAGAGTTGTTTTTATGGGTGAGAATAGCTGGAAAGGATTCCAGCAAAGACAATGAGCTGCCAAAGTGCTACTAAATAAAACTAACTCCCAAGTATGGTAAACCCTCCTGAATGTGGTAGAGGTGGCTGCTGGCCACTTTAGTCTTCTACCCAGGAAACAGGACAGGAGGCAGAACTTTGTCATTTCTAAACATCTCTGTGCCCCAGGAACTTCAGAAAATTCTCCTCCATTGCCATAATTAACGAGCATGTCTCTCCAGTCAAAATTGAATCTGTGGAGCTATTGCCTCCACTATTGCCTGATTATTGTCCTTGTACTTGTAATAACTGTGCACGAGCAGAATGGCATTTCAGCAAATTCAGTATACAGCAGCTCTCCATCCAGCAGCCCAACGTTTTGCAACCACAGTTGTTTGCTTGTAGAGCAAACGCAGGTGCTGAGAAAGTTTCAGTATCAGCTGGCTTGCAGGGCCTAGCCTATGAGGATGAAAGTTATCTGAACTTTCCAGAGGCTGCTGAAAGAAGTAAGTTTAGCACCAAGGGAGCCCTGAAACAAAGGAGCTCCTTCCAAAGGGTTGGCCATGAGGTCCATCAACTGTCTTATAAAGAGGGAGAGAAATCCCTGAGCATTTAACCTCTCCATCCAGCTTGCAAAGACTCTTTGTCACCGGCCTGGAGTTGGAAACTAATTTCTGCCTCAGAGAGCGGGACACATGTATTTAGGATAGAAAAAAAAAAGTGGCTCCCGCAAGAATTGTGGGTTTTCTTGCCTTGTGGTCTTTGCAATGAAGTGATGCTCACTGTGTGAGGCACAGTGAGAAGCAGGAAACCCTTCTGTCATTGTGGCCAACTCTTGAGAAGTGTTTTATCTAAAGTTGTTTAATGTTGCTCTGTAATCTGAGATGAGACAGACACTAGGAGTTAAACGCAAGTTGCAGAGCTTCTTGTCCCCTTTTGTACCATGGGTCAAACAAATTTGTGACCTAAAAGTCGTCTGGAAACTGGCATTTATTTAACACAGTCAACTAGTTGAAGGTATGTAAAACACACTCCTTTACCATTGTGTCTGGACTAAATGTGATTCAAAGGAATAGCATTAAAGTAGCTTTAATTAAATTTGATCCATTTTTCTTGTTGCATCCCTTAACCTAATAAAGCCTCTTCTTCAAGTACCTCTTTAATGTGCCCTACACATTGACCCACTTTTATCCTGATAGCACTGGGAGCTCAAGCCAGTGAATTTGGACTCATGGGTGATGCGGTGTCCTGTGAAGAGAAAGCAGAAGTGCAGTATGCCAAGCTGCTGAGGAAATCACATGATGCACCCATTAGATGTATGAAGGATGTGGAACACAGGCCCTAAAAGCTCCTGTCGTTTTCTCTCAAGTTGCTGTGGGTGGATAATAATGTTTTTTTCTGAAGGTTTGAGCAAGGGTGTTTGTGTCGGCGCCAGCTTGATCACCTGAATGCTGGTTCGTAAGTGTAAGATATGTCCCTATAGGCTGCCCATTCTTGTCGTTACAAGAGGTACAGCAGAATGGAGAAGTGCCTCATCTCTAAGAGAATTGCATCTTTGAGTCTCCTGGGAATGGGGTGGGCTTGGACATGGAGCTTAAAAGAACATACTGGTAAGAGAAAAGGAATAAGACAAATTTTCAACCTAAGCTAATGCCCTGGCTGACATGTTCTTCCTTCTGAAAATACAGTATTCTGAAAACTTTACACTTGCAAACCGGAGCCATCGGGGGAAGCGGAACCGGGATACAGGGGTGTGGTGGGATCAGGGTGACGGGGAAACCAGGGTAAGGGGGTCCTGGCAAGGGGAGCATTGGGACATGAGGGAACTGGGGACATGGAGAACAGCGGAAAGGGGCACCGCCGGAAAGGGGAACCAAAGGATCGAAGTCCCAGGGACACGAGAACCGGGAGCCGGGGGCACCATGGACAGGGGGTCACGGGGACATGGGGGAACTGGGGACAGAGGCACCGCGGGAAGCGGGAAGAGAGTGATGGGAGCAGCGAGGCAAGGACAGACGAGGGGAAGAGGGAACCGGGGGCAGGTGGAACTGGGGATGCGGAGACGGAGGCAAGGGGGAATCGGGGATGCAGAGACCGGGGGAAGGGGAATCCAGGGACGACGGAACCGGGAGAAGGGGGAACCTGGGACGCGGGGACCGGGGAAAGGAGGAATCGGAGGAAGGGGGATCCTGGGGCGCCGGGAGCCACCGAGCTGCCGCTGACGTCATCACCCGGCGCCAAGCGACGTCCCAGCCGCAGTGAGGCACTCAGCAGGCGCGAAGTCACCCCCAGCGCCGCAGTGACGTCACGGCGCGGCACTGACGTCACGCAGCGATGCTCTTGTCGCTGCGCGAGCTGGGGCAGTGGCTGCGCCTGGCGCCCTGCGAGCTCGGCCTGCAGGGGCTGGCGCTGCTGCTCTGCTCCGCGCTGCTGGCGCTCAAGGCGGACGGTGCGGCCGCCGCGCTCTCCTGGCGGGCTGTGCTCGGGCCCTGCTTCGCCACCGATGGCCTCAGCACCTACTTCAGCACCATCGTGTCCATGCGGTTCTTCTGGGATGGCGAGAAGCGGCTGGCCGTGCTGCGGCTCTGGGTGCTCAGCGTGCTGGGCCTCAAGTTCGTCTTCGAGCTGCTGCTGTGCCAGAAGCTGGCGGAGGGCACGCGCGAGCTCTGGTACGGGCTGGTCATGGCGCCCGTCTTCATCCTGCTGCAGCTGCTGCTGCTCCGCGCCTGCTGCGTGAACTGAGGGGGCGACGCGGATGGCTGGGGACTGACCTTCTGGAGAGCAGCTCTGCGGAGAAAGACCTGGGTGTCATGGTGGATGACAAGTTGACCATGAGGCAGCAGTGTGCCCTCGTGGCCAAGAAGGCCAATGGGATCCTGGGGTGCATTAAGAAGAGCGTCTCCAGCAGGTCGAGGGAGGTGATCCTGCCCCTCTACTCAGCCCTGGTGAGGCCTCATCTGGAGTATTGTGTCCAGTTCTGGGCTCCACAGTATAAGAGGGATGTGGAGCTGCTGGAGAGAGTCCAGCGCAGGGCCACAAGGATGATCAGGGGCCTGGAACATCTGCCCTATGAGGAGAGGCTGAGGGAGCTGGGCCTGTTCAGCCTGGAGAAGAGAAGGCTGAGAGGGGATCTAATCAGTGTATATAAGTACCTCAAGGGAGGGAGTGCAGAGGATGGTGCTTTTCAGTGGTGGCCACTGACTGAACTAGAGGTAATGGCCACAAACTGAAGCACCAAAAGTTCCACAGGAACTTAAGGAAAAATTTCTTAACAGTGAAGGTGACAGAGCGCTGGAACAGGCTGCCCAGAGAGGTTGTGGAGTCTCCTTCTCTGGAGATCTTCAAAACCCGCTTGGACGCATTCCTGTGCCACGTGCTTTAGGTGACCCTGCGTGTGCAGGGGGGGGTGGACTAGATGATCTCTAGAGGTCCCTTCCAACCCTATGCATTCTATGATTCTATGATTCTATGGGCCGGCCCCGGCCCCGGCTCCAGCCGCGGCCAGGAAGGGCACGAGGTGTCGGTGGCTGCGGCCCAGAGCGGAGCCGCTGCGGAGCAGCCGCGTCAGGACGGGGCAGCGCTGAGCCCCGAGCAGCAGGCGTGGGGCCCGGGGGCCTGCGCTGCCCTCAGCGCCAGGCTTCACTCCAGCCACAGCGATTCTGACATCTCCGCAAAGACCCCGTTTGTGCCGCGTCGCCAACGTCGGCCTCGCTCGGCTCTTGTGTGAATGTATCCTGACGTGCAGCCCTGTTGGACGGGCCAGTGAATGTAAAGCAAAACTGTACAGATAGGGGAATTATACACATACAGCTCCTTGTTTGTTGTTGTTGTTTATTTTCCCCCTGGAAATTTTCTGTACTGAAACCTGCCACCTGGAGTAAGAATTCTTTGGGGGTTCTTTACGTGCTGTCAGCACCTGTGTAAACCTCAAGCTGCTGCCAGCCTGAAACAGAGAAGCTGCTGCTTGTCCTGAGCAGTCCGAGGCCATGATCTTAACACCGATTTCTGCAGTTCTACTCCAATGTGTTCCCGTTTCTCCTGTCCCCTCCCCCGAGCGGCACTTCCTGCCCTCAGGGTGCCAGCAAGGTTGTCTCACGGATTGTGCTGGGAGGCAGAGGGAGCTGGTGCATGGTGTTGAACAGAAATGCAGTTTTTAGTGTTGGAGGCCTATTCCCCAAGGTAGTGCTAAGGGTGTTGGGAGGACCAAGCGAAGGGGCAGAGTAGGAGCAGCTGCTGCTGCTCCTGGAGACAGTTTCTCTGGGTCACAGCTTTGGTGGGAAACACTCCTCGACCATCTAGAAATGAGCCGGGCTGAATGAGGGGGCTTTAGTCTTTCGAGGGGACTTGGAGATCAGCAAGTTACCGTGAGATTCACAAAGTAAAGACGCTTCAGTGTCATTTAGCTGTAGCCGTGAGGCTGTTCAGGGCTATGAATTCCTCACCTACCTGTGAGACAACAACGTCCCAGAGGCAACTTTGTGCTGGATTTGGGGACAATGATGGTTGCAAGAAACCCCCCGCAGTCGTGGGCTTCCCCGCCAAGCTCCGCCGCACTCGGTGACCCTTCGCTGCCTGTGCTGGCTCTGCCCCTTCACAAAGTTACTCTGTGCCTCTGCTGGGACGTGTCCTCTCTGGAACGTGTGGACAGACGTGGTGCCGGGTAGAGCTGCCTGGCCAGGCAGAGCAGGGTGAATGTGACCCTAGGAGGACGGGCTTGGAAGCCACAGGGAGCCGCTGCAGCCAGAGCAGTGACCCCATAGAACAGACCCTGCGGAGTGCCACCGAGTTCAGCTGGGGCTACGCGGCACATGCAGCGCTCCAGCCGAGCAGTAGTGGATGGGTGGAGAAGCCACCCTGGTGACTTAGAGCTTGTGTCCTCCAGAAATGGGCCGAGCCGAGAGGTTCTAGGCAGGGGGATGGTGTCTGAGGGCACAGGCAGAGACAGCAGCAGTGAAGCTGTGAACATGACCATGTCCGAGTCCCTTGGCAGCACTCTGGGGCAGGGCAAGAACATGTCCATGGGGCTGATGGCAGCAGCGCTGTAGGATCCTCTGATGATCATGAAATAAGTGATTGGCTTCCTTTTCTTGACAGCCCTTGGGCATGGGGCGGTAATTTTCCCTATGTGAGGGGGATTGTCCCTTGACAGGGAATCTGCTACAGCCAGGTTGTGACAGAAAGGGGTCTGATCCAGGAGGAGGCCAGGGCTGACAGCGAGGGACTTAGTCCCCGATGTGTGGTGTGACCTGGCTCCCCACCGGCCTCTGCTCAGCTCAACTGTGGCTGCAGCCCTGGCCCGGGGACACTCAATGGCCTGTCCTGGCCTCAGGGTGTGGAGCTGAAAAGGGCCAGGAGCAGCTCAGAGACAGCTCTGGCTGCTGCCAGGAGATGGAGGCAGTGGGGGCTGCCTTTGCTCAGGGCCCCGGCCCCCTCCTTGCACGGCCATCTCTCCTTTTCCAACGGCATCCTGCTTCTGGTTGGAATAAAAGCTGCTCTCAAGACCCCAGCTGCTCTGCGGGCAATTTCAGGGCAGGGGATATGACCAAGGTTGCTCTTTAAGAGGTGACAGATTCGTAAGGGCAATGTGAAAAGTGGCACGTGTGGTGTCATCATGACAACGTGCAACTGCTCAATGCCCACGTGAGGTAACCTAGAAAAGCTCAAAATTCCAGAACTCTGCCTGAGTTCTGTTGACAGTCAGGTATCCACGAGCGACTGACAGGACGAAGAGGACAAGTAAGTTCGTTTTCCCCATCTTCACTGTTGCCCGTGAGCGATCCTGGCTCCCTCCCTGGCTGCCCGTGTGTGCGTGCTGGGCAGTGCACAGGCGTGAGAGTGCAGGCAGGTGAGAGGAGCCCACTGACCTTGAGATACCCGCAGCTTCCTTGAGGACAGGGCCAACCTGGAGGCCGCTTTGGGGAACGGCCTCCTTGCAGCTTTAACTCATCAACGCTCTTCCCAGTGCGTCACATCCAAGCAATTTCCCTCTTTCTGTGTTGACCTTTGCAGGGTCCTTTGCCAGGATGGCCATTAAAAAGAGCCATCTGATCTCTGTTGTTCTGGCGTTACTGCTCCTGGAGTCATTCATTGCCCGTCAGCTGGTCTTGTTCAAGGTCAGCTTGTCACCCGAGGCCAAGGTGAGCAGCACTGCAGAGCAGACATGTGGCACAGATGCTCCCTGAGACAAGAGCTCATGTTAGGGCTTTGGAGTGTGTGGGGCTCGCTAGGATGAGTCTTGCAGGTCATAGGCGTGAGTCTTCTCCAGCCATGCCAAAATGCAGGCAGAAGAGAGAAGGCAGGGGCCCTGAAAGAGCCTTGCTGGAGCTGGGGCCAGCATGGGCCAGGCTGATCGAGCCCTCTGGCTGACTCTGTGCCCTTCATCTCAGACTCAAGACCAGACCTTGAAGGGCCCTGTCCTGTCACTGCTCTGCTCGGTCGTGCTGGAGACTGCCATAGCTTTGGGAGGGTCTCCGCATTAAGAGCAATAAGAGCTGCTCTTTGGGACACCCTCTTGGGGACATCTTAGCTTGAACAAAGTGACCGGTCTCCTGGCAGGGCTGGGCTCCAGCCCCACCATCCCTGCTGCTCTTCCAGCCAGCCACGAGTTCTTCATTTGTGCTTCCAGGTGGACCAAGAGATGGACGCCGGCTCGTCCCACCCCACTCTGTTCATCATCAAGAGGGAGACAGGTGATGAGAACAACATGGCTGAGATCAGGCAGAGCTTTTTATGTAATGTGCAGGGTCAGTATCCCCTCTGCAGTGGCCTTGATGCTGCCCTGGGTGTGTGTGTGTGTCTGTATGGCAGCTGGGGTGGCCTCGTTTCCCTTTCCTTAGTGTGCCAAAGCGGGGCGTTTCTCATCCGAGTGACCTGACTCTCTTCCAGGGCCAGGCATATCAAGCTATGCCAATGATGCTGCGAAAGCTCTGGAGTCCCTAAGAGAGTGGCTGGACAGAGCTCCGAAGGCCATTCCCACTGAGAAAGGGAGAGAGGAAGCAGCTTTTCTTGGAGCAGCAGCAGGCAGCAGACTCCTGAGGTACTTGTGCAGGCCCTGAGGAGAAGGGGAGGTGGCCAAGCTGCAGGCAGCCGCCAGCAGCCTGGCTAATGCGGCATCCTGCACGGGGCCGGCTGCGCCGAGCTCCCCAGCTGCCCTGAGCAAGGGAGCCCTGGCAGGAAGGCAGCACAGTGGGGAGCCGTGGCAGGGCCTGAGCTGTGCTGGGCCCTGGGGGCCCAGAGACAGACACTGGCCTTTTTGGGAGCCCACGAGCACCAAGGATGTTGCTCTGCTTCTTGCCAAGCGGGAAATGCTCCGTGCTCTTGCTTTGCTCTTCCTTTTTCCTGCAACATAAGGCAGTGGTTCCCACCAGGGCACGCACTTTCTGCAGACGTGGTTGGGTGCTGGTAGGGGAGTGTGTTCAAGGTAGAATGCCAAAGGGCTGTTGTGCCACCTCATCTTGCTTTTCCCTAGCTCGTAGGAGCTCTTTTCTGTCTTTTGGTGGTAATTACAAGGTTCTTGGTTCTAGAGCTGTGGTTTAATAGCCATATTCTGTGCCCTGACCATCTGAGCACTTCCCTGGGAAGGGCACTGAACCCCAACGTGGTGCTTACTTGCCTGAGAGAGGGAGCAAACAGAAACCTCCCCCTGCTCACAAGTCGGAGGCTAGGCTCCCATCTTCCTAAAAGAGCCCCGTGCCCTGCCTTGATGGCACAATCAGAGCGGGGAGGTTCAATGGCCTGTGCTATGCAGCCCATCAGTGGAGCTGCTCAAGAAAGAGTTCCTGTGCTCTGGAGTGTGAGGAACACATGTAGGGAAGGCTGCTCCGGCAAAGCACTATGCAACTCCGATCCAGCTGCCATGCCCAGAGGAGGTGGAGCTTAATCCTGCAGGGGCATTGCCAACGGCAGGCGGAAGCACAGCTGGCCGGCCTTTACAAAATCTGCAGAAGCTGCAGGAGCACCTTGTACAAGCTAGAGAGCAGCAAACATCATTTCACAGCAACTGCTCAGGACCAAATGCTGCAATCTGTGAGAGTAGGAGGAAGCCAACTGCTTCCTTGGGTTCTCTGCATTGGGATTATTTCACTGCATTTGTTTCTTGAATTGTGGATGCTTCTTAGGGAAAAGAACAAGTCATCAGCAGATGAAAGCACGGAGGGAATTGCTAAGAGCATGAAGGATTTTGCCATGGATTTCCACGGGGTTCGAATCATCACAGGGCAAGAGGAAAGAGCTTATGGCTGGATCAGCGTCACCTACCTAATCTATTCCTTCCCTGAGGTGAGAGGAGGCTGAAACAGCCACCCCTTCTTTGCACTGGGTGCTTGTTGGTTTGTGTGGTTGTTCCTTTCTTTCTTTTGGATCTTTCTTAGCTTTTTAAACTCACTTAGCACAGAAGGAAAGGTCTGGGTCTTTGCGCCTCAGGAGTGATGTAGGAGAAGGAATTCTTTTATTAGGCTAAAGTGCAAGGGGAGGGAGAGAGCAGGGATGAGGGTTTTGCAGCGAAAAGATCAGGGCACATCCCCATGCCGTGTGGACACAGGGAAGAAAACCCCATGCTAACTAACACCGAGCACATCTGGAAAAGCCAAGGCCAGCCCGTGCCCTCAAGGACATCCCTTCTGCTTTATTCTGTTTGGCTCTGATCCAGTCCAGTTGTGCTCTGGGAACCAGCTCACACATTTCCCCCTCCCTGCCCGCCAACCGCCACCCCCCCCCCCCAAAAAAAAAAAAAAAAAAAAAAAGAACCACAGCTGCCTTAAATGGGAGGAGAATGTGACTTGCACCCAGGACATAGGGCTGTCTTGGGATCCTCTTTCTGTCCTGTCTCGTCCTGGCAGAACTCCTGCTAACACGCAGCTGTGCAGCTCAGCCCCGTGGCCAAGGCTCGTGGAGACCTCCTGCCTGGGGACACGCGCTGTGCCTGTGGCGGGCCTGGCACGCAGGGCCCCAGTGCTGCTAGGGGCATCTCTGTGCTAGAGCTGCCCTCACGATGCCCCTCTCTCCTTTGGCAGCCCGGGAGCACGGACGTCGGCTGGAGCCTGGGCTACGCGCTGGAGCTCGTCAACACCGTCCCACAGGAGGTGCTGCACTTGGTGTGGAAAAAAACCTCCGTGCGCGCTGCAGCCGTGGCCTTCGTGGGTCTCGTTGTCATCCACACGCAATGGCCATGTAGGAGCTGGGCTGCATCTCTAAGAGAGTAGGAGGGCATCGAGGCTGGACGGCTGACTTGGGCAGGGTGACTTATAAATATATAAATTAACTTATAAAAGTTATAAATATATAAATTTATAAATATATAAATTATATTATAATAAATAGATAAATATTATGGAAATTATATTATAATAAATAAATAAATACATAATATAGAAATAAATGGCATTCTAAAGAATGCCTCCCAGAATGCATTAAAGAAATTCTCGTTCTTTTGCTCTTGAATCAAAAGGATTTTAATGTTGTTCGTTCCAGGTAAGGGGGGCTGCCGATGGTGGGAGCTGAGGCGAGGGCCCAGAACAAGGGCCTTGGCCATGGGGAGGTGCTCTGCAAAATGCAGCTCAGTCCCTGTGGGATGGCGAGAACCACAGAATCACAGAATGCTGAAGGTTGGAAGGGACCTCTGGAGGTCATCTAGTCCAACCCCCTGCACACGCAGGGTCACCTAGAGCACGTGGCACAGGACTGCATCCAAGCGGGTTTTGAAGATCTCCAGAGAAGGAGACTCCACAACCTCTCTGGGCAGCCTGTTCCAGCGCTCTGTCACCTTCACTGTTAAGAAATTTTTCCTTATGTTCATGTGGAACTTATGGTGCTTCAGTTTGTGGCCATTTCCTCTAGTTTTGTCGGTGGCCACCAGGGAAAAGAGGCCAGCACCATCCTCCTCACTGCCTCCCTTGAGGTACTTATAGACACTGCTCCGGTCCCCTCTCAGCCTTCTCTTCTCCAGGCTGAACAGGCCCAGCTCCCTCAGCCTCTCCTCATAGGGCAGATGTTCCAGGCCCCTGATCATCCTTGTAGCCCTGCGCTGGACTCTCTCCAGCAGCTCCACATCCCTCTTGTACTGTGGAGCCCAGAACTGGACACAATACTCCAGATGTGGCCTCACCAGGGCTGAGTAGAGGGGCAGGATCACCTCCCTTGACCTGCTGGAGACGCTCTTCTTAATGCACCCCAGGATCCCATTGGCCTTCTTGGCCATGAGTGCACACTGCTGCCTCATGGTCAACTTATCCTCCACCATGACGCCCAGGTCCCTCTCTGCAGAGCTGCTCTCCAGAAGGTCGGTCCCCAGCCTGTGCTGGTGTCTGGGGTTTTTCCTCCCCAGCTGCAGAACCTTGCACTTGGCCTTGTTGAATTGCATGAGGTTTTTCACTGCCGAGTTGTCCAGTCTGTCCAGGTCCCTCTGGATGGCAGCGCAGCCCCCTGGGGTATCAACTACTCCTCCCAGTTTGGTATCATCAGCAAACTTGCTGAGGGAGCACTCTGTGCCTTCATCCAGGTCATTGATGAATAAACTGAACAGAACTGGACCAAGGACTGACCCCTGGGGGACCTCGCTAGCTACAGGCCTCCAACCAGACTCGGCACCGCTGATCACCACCCTCTGAGCTCTGCCATCCAGCCAGTTCCTAATCTACCTCACTGTGCACTCATATATCCCACACTTCCAGAGCTTGCCTAGGAGGATGTTGTGAGGGACGGTGTCAGAAGCCTTGGTGAAGTCGAGATAGACGACATCCGCTACTCTCCCCTCATCTATCCAGCTGGTCATTCCATCATAGAAGGCTATCAGATTAGTCAAGCAAGATTTCCCCTTGGTGAATCCATGCTGACTACTCCTGAGCACCTTCTTGTCCTCCACGTGCCTGGAGACAACAGCCAGTATGAGCCGTTCCATCACTTTTCCGGGGACAGAGTTGAGGCTAACTGGCCTGGAGTTGCCTGGATCCTCCTTCTTGCCTTTTTTGAAGACTGGCGTGACATTGGCCTTCTTCCAGTCTTCTGGCACCTCCCCCGTTCTCCAGCATCTTTCAAAGATGATGGAGAGTGGCTTAGCTATGACATCTGCCAGCTCCCGCAGCACTCTGGGGTGCATCCCATCAGGGCCCATGGATTTGTGGGTATCGAGTTTCCTTAGGTGCTCTCTGACCCAGTCTTCCTCTACTCAGGGGGAGTTTTCCTCTCTCCAGGCTTCTTCTCTTGTCGCTAGGGCCTGGGGCTCTAAAGGGCTGCCCTTGGTAAACACCAAAGCAAAGAGGGCATTCAGCAAATCTGCTTTTTCTGTGTTATTTGTAACCAGGGTGCCCATCCCGTTCGCCAGCAGACCCACGTTTTCCCTGATCTTCCTTTTGCTGAGAAGCGGCTGGCCGTGCTGCGGCTGCTCTGGGTGCTCACCGTGCTGGGCCTCAATTTCACCTTCGAGCTGCTGCTGTGCCACAAGCTGGCGGAGGGCACGCGCGAGCTCTGGTACGGGCTGGTCATGGCGCCTGTCTTCATCCTGCTTCAGCTGCTGCTGCTCCGCGCCTGCCGCGTGAACTGAGGGGGCGACGCGGATGGGCCAGAGCGGAGCCGCTGCGGAGCAGCCGCGTCAGGACGGGGCAGCGCTGAGCCCCGAGCAGCAGGCGCGGGGCCCGGGGGCCTGCGCTGGCCTCAGCGCCAGGCTTCACTCCAGCCACGGTGATTCTGACATCTCCGCAAAGGCCCCGTTTGTGCCGTGTCACCAACGTCGGCCTCGCTCGGCTCTCGTGTGAATGTGTCCTGATGTGCAGGCCCTGTGGGATGGGCCAGTGAATGTAAAGCAAAACTGTACTAATAGGGGAATTATACACATACAGCTCCTTCTTTGTTGTTGTTGTTTTTTTTACCCCTGGAAAGTGGGGGCATTTGCCACCTCCAAGCCCAGCGCACCAGCAGCATCTCTGCCACCCCTTGATATTTCTGGCACCTTTAACGACACACGCTGGAGGGAAAAGATGTGAGAAACAAACGCCTCTTCTTTACACGGTGAGACTTGAGCTCTGCATTTCGAAAGAAGACATTCTAAGATGGCTCTGTGCAAAGACACGGCTTGGAAAAGCCCTACACACAATCCCCCCCGCCTCCAGTGCTCAGGAACAAGCCATGATGTTTTTGCAGCCTCAGCAGATGCTACCAAACTAAAAGTAAACCAAGCAAAATTCTGCTTGTTGTTTTTTGCTTTCATGATGTGAGCATGATTAGGCCTCACTTGCAATGCCTCGCGAGGCCTCAGGAAGCTGGGCTGCGAGTGAGTCTAGTCTTAGCCACTGTTTGAGGGATCGTGGCTGCAGCAGGAGGGCTTTCTCTGCACTGTGGCAGGGAAAATGTAATGCGCAAGCTACGCACCCTGCCCATCCCTCCGCAAAACAAAGAACAACAAAAATAATAATAATAAGAATAAAAATAAAAAAGGAAGAAATAGGAAAATACCACAATCCATTTTGTGCCTCAGTCCTTCCCTCTCTAACCCCCGCAAATACCTTCATCATGGGAGGTGGGTGCTGTGGTGCCGGAAGTGCAGCCTGCTCCTTCTTAGCCCCCTGCTGAGCAAGGCGCGAAGGGCCATGAGATGGCACGGGTGCATAAGAAGGGCGCTCTCCAGGTGTCTCCTCACAGCACCTTGGGAAACAACGGTCACCTCGCTTGAGACCTGTTCTGTCAGCCTGCGCCTGGGCTGAATCCCATCCTACCATTTTCCAGGAGCGGCTGCCATGGCATACTGAAAACGTAGGCCAGACTGCCAAGTGAAGACTAGATACTGGTCTTCCTCCCACGCCTGTCCCTTTCAGAGCAAGAACTCCTGCTTACACCACCTCTGGCCTGACTTTCCCCTCATTTCAGCGCTCGCCGCTACAGGGAGCGTATACGTGACAAGTGACGCCAGTGCAGCAGGTGACGGCCAAGAAATGAAAGCCAGTACGTGCCTTGGGGAATTGCAGACTGGATAGACTTCAATTCTACCGATAGCCCCTTCCCGTCAGGACAGAGAATAAAACACAGAGTAGGAGGAAAATAAGAAGAGATGTCTTAGTAACGCCAAAAGCAAATGTACCCTGAAGGCCCTGCAATACACTTGCTCTTACCTGATATAAAAAAGTAAATACGCCTGCTGTGTGAGGACGGTTTTGATGTCACAGGCGACTACCGAGTCGTCGTTCATCTCATACCACTGTCCATTAGCGACCTGCAAATAAAGGCAGAGATGCCTTTAGAGCAACCGCATGCTTTCTTCAGGAAAACGGCCAGAGAACGCTAGCAGGCAAAGGATGCTCCAAGACTCGTCACCAGGACATCCGTAACAGGTCCTTTCCCCTTTAAAGCAGTGCTTGCCAGCCGCAGGCAGGGGCAAGCTTCTCTTCACCAGCACAGATCTTGCCCTGCCACAAATGAAGCTGATGCTTACCTTGGTGAAGCAGACGTAGTGCCCTGCACGACCGCTCAGCCCTCTATGCACCAGGACCGCGTATAAGGCATAGAGGACCCGTTCTCCAGCGGACTGGGACATGTACGGTCGAAGGTCCAAATACTCTGGGTAGTCCACATCCTGAAGGCAGAGCAAGAAGATTGAAAACCCCTCTGGGAAGCCTTCATGAAAGAGGCGCAGGAAAACCCTTCTAAGAACATGGGCTGCACATTTTGTGACAGACACGTCCTCTGCTTCCTCAGGGAGTGTTCTTCCCCCAGACTGCATTTTAATCATTTCAGTTGCAGAAAACGGCTCCCTGCAAAATCAGTTCCTTAAGAGCGGAGCGTATGTTTCTCATTGCACGGGAACTTTGCTCTCACTGCAAGAGAGAGCGAGACCTACTAGTCTCGCTGATTTTTCCTAGGCATCCTCCAGGGCTGCAGTTGCAGCTGGCAGACATTAAGAACTTTTGAAGGAGTCTTCTGCTGCGGGAAATCTCCCTGCCCAAGAAGGCATTACAGCCGCACACATACCTTGCTAATCTTTTCGCCAGTGAAATCGCCAAATCTTTTCAAGGCGATGGTCAGGACGCTGGGTGAGTCTGAATTGAGCCTGTGCTTGCTTT